>NW_024842635.1:0-1091 GCF_019175285.1 Sceloporus undulatus
CTGAAAAAACTTGCCAAGAAATGATAGGGATACCTTAGGGTCACCATAAGTCAGAAACAATCTGAAGGCGCACAACAACAAGTCCCTGTCTGCATGGATGAAATAAACCAGCTTCCTTCGTTCTCCTGGGGAGGAGTCCAGATGATGCAGGGCCTAATCTACAAGTCTGGTGCCAACAGACTGAACAACATGCAGCCCATTCATCACCAAAACCAGAGTATACCCCTCTTATAATCAAGTAAAAGATCTTCCTGTTTGGTCCAGATCTTTCCAGAAGACCAAGAGTCCTCCATTCTGATGCTGGGCAGCTGTTTAAAATATATCCTGCTCTGCTGCCTGGCATAGCCACCATTGCCATGTGTCACTTGCTCCTAGTTCAGAATGAGGCACCCAGCCATGTGACTGATGCTAGACTCCTTGTTCTAACTACAGAGCGAGTGAAGCAGAGCTGCTGCAGCTACACCAGGCAACAGAGCAGAACATGCATGCAAACAGCCTCCCGACATCAGAACTGAGGATCCTAAGATTCAACAACATACCAAAAAGCCTTTTTAGTGCTGTGTTTTTCCATTAGTTATCTTTTTTAATCCTGGTCTGGAATCTTTAGTAGCCTACCTAACAGCCTACAAACTTACCTCAGAATGTTTCTGATTCAATATTGCCAAAATCCGACCATATCTCTCCGCCTCTACTGCCAAGATCCTGGTCCATGCCCTAGTGATCTCACGACTTGATTACTGTAACGTCCTCCTGGCTGGGCTTCCTCTTTCTCACCTCCGTCCTTTAATCTCTGTCCAGCATTCAGCTGCACGCATTATCACTTCCACCCACTGCTCTGACCACATCTCTCCTGTGTTGGCATCCCTTCACTTGCTCCCCCTCCCTTTCCACATTCAGTATAAGCTCCTGCTGTCGACATTTAAAGCCCTCCATGGACTGGCCCCTCCTTACTTATCAGACCTTCTTTCTCCTCACTTTCCCACCAGGGCCCTCCGTTCTGGTAGTCAAGGTCTGCTGTCCCAGCCCAGGATTTCCTCTGCCCCATCCCGGATTCGCCCCTTTTCACTTGCTGCCCCTCACTCCTGGAACTT
>NW_024842636.1:0-1091 GCF_019175285.1 Sceloporus undulatus
AGAAGTATAGGCCAATCTTTCTTTCTGTCATTTTTTGTCACTTCACGGAAATGCCTTGAAGCCCACAATCTAGCTCTTTAGAAGGGAATAGGAAATGCATTCATGACTGCTGGTTGCAATGTAATGTAATAACTGATACTAGACTGACAGGCCTGTTTATGGATTTAAAAGATGACTTTTTACATTTTCAGTTATCACCAGTGCTCATAACTTTTTCCCCACTGGATAAGTAAAACGTCTGTTCAATTTAAAGCCATTTTGAATCAAGTATTTTATTTCAGAAATACAATATAATAATGATATAAGATCAGAAGTGACAATCATATTTTACATAGTCTGTTTTGCATTATTCATCACAAGTTTTATACATATTTTAGAATCATCTATCCCTTAATGTTTTAAGTGTCTTTAGTTGTCTAGCCTTAAGAAATATTTAAGTAGTTTCATTCCATGGATATGGAACATTACTATTTCATGTTCTCTATACCCTGTAGAGTCTGTTCTTATGCAGTTTAATTCATATTTATATTTGAAAAGGCAGCTCAACTATTATCTTGTCATGTACATTCTTATTTCCTGTTTTTATACACAGTGTGTTTTTGTCCATGTGTATTAGCAGGTATTGGTTCTACCTTATATCTAATTAAATTTTCTTGTACATGTAAAGAAAGCACTTTCATGTGCAAGTGTGGAAGACAGCTGACTTGCTCAGAGTTTAAATTTTACTACAGGTTGAGTCTTTCTTATTTGGAATTTCAATATCTGAAATACTCCAAAATCCAAAATTGTCTGCATGAGTGGCTGAGATTGTAACACTCCACACAATGGAGGAGAAATATCATATGTGCTTCATGCTGCTTCCTCATGTTCTATAGTGGGTGTTGAGGTGACAGTGAGGGGAATGGGGGGGGGAATGTGTTTTGGATCACAGGCCACAGACTGGTAGTACATTCAGATTTTTGTGTTTACCACTAGGAAAGAGGAAAGTAAAGAGTTAATGATTAAAATCTTTAACTACTGTTTAACCATATGTGATTATGTGAGTGGAGGCTTTGAACTGTAATGATAACTAATTTAGTTTAAAAAGTAAC
>NW_024842637.1:0-1091 GCF_019175285.1 Sceloporus undulatus
GAGAAGCTGACCTGGGAACATTGTTAGAGGGGGCCCTTTAATTTCCCACATTTTCTTTTCCCTTTTCCTTAAGGGTCTTGTGGGTACTTCTGCTCAGAGGAAGTGAGTCAGAGACTTGCTCTGAAAGGAGCTAGTCTACATAACTATAAGGCCAGTGAATTGAACTCAAGGACAGAGTTTGGGGACAAAGGCCAATCCATCAGGGGTTCTTTACACTGGTGTTTAGCAAGGGAAACCCACAGTTTTGTTTCAGAGCCTCTTTAAGACTTCTCAATATTTACAGCGCTTTATAAATAAAGGATAATAATAATAATAATAATAATAATAATAATAATAATAATAATAATAATAGACACTGAAGGCCCTGCTGCAGTCACCTGCAACACCTGTGGGATGTTTGTCTTCTTGCCTAGGGATATGGGGAACTTCACCTGCCCCAAGTGCAAGTTGGTAGCCCTCTTAGAAGAGAAAGTACAGCAGCTGGAGGCCCAGGTTGCTACACTTCAGCATCATAGGGAGGAAGAGGTTTTCCTGACCAGAAGGGACCAGATGGTCCTAGACAGGAAAAACACAGAGGAAGTTGCTGGGGAGGAAGAGGTCACTTCACACACAACAGACGTAGATAGTTGGAGGAGTGTCACACACAGAAGTAGGGAAACCAGGGAACATTCTGTAAGCTTACAGCTACAGAATCGATTTCAATCTCTCTCTACTATCAAGGATGATGAGGAACAGCAGCAGGGGCAGACCTCAGGGACAGAGCAGGGGACCCAGAGAGCTCCACCAAAGGGAACGGCTGCTGCTAAGCCTCGGAGGAGGCAAGTGGTGGTCGTGGGGGACTCCTTGCTGAGAGGCACTGAACCAGTGGTTTGTGAGCCTGACAAGATGTCTCGGGAGATGTGCTGTCTCCCTGGGGCAAAGATCCGTGATGTGACAGAGAGGCTGACAAGACTTGTCAAGCCTACTGACCATTACCCCTTTCTTTTGGTTCATGTGGGAACCAATGATACTGCAAGGCATAGCCTTCAGAATATCATAAGGGATTATGAGGCTTTGGGTAGGAAGTTGAAAGAGATGGATGCACAGGTTGT
>NW_024842638.1:0-1091 GCF_019175285.1 Sceloporus undulatus
TTTGGAGTACATTCCCAAGGTACATTCAATCTAACTTTTAGATTACTCTAGTATCTGTTTATTCAAAATAGGCCTACACAAGTTGTGATCTATCCATCTGAAAGCAGTTCACTATGAAAGGCAGTTCAGGGTCACTCAGCCTGCTGTTAGAGACTTGCGAAAGAAGATCCCACTACTCCATGCCCTTCCTTCCAGATCTTAGAGCTTGAAAAAGTTACTTTGGGGGACTACAACTCCCAGAATCCTCCATCTAGCATGGACACTGTTCTGTTCAATCCTTTACTTTTGTTCTTGTTGAAAAGAAAATAGAAGATTGAATTGTTCTTTGCCTGCTAGCCTTTTGGCTCTTAGTCCACTTGACATTTTTAGCCTTCAATATTCCAAAATACTGCTTCTTATTGTATTTCACTTGCTTTTATTTAATTTTCTGGGTTTTATTTTGTGATTACATCTGTTGTCCTATGAGCTCTGGCTGTAGGGTAGAACAAATGAACAAGCATCGGTCAAGCTATTAGCACAAGGACAGCCACTGAGAGGTTCAATACTCAACTGGAGATTTTTCTCTACTAGGTAGCAATGAATAATAAATGTTATGTTCGTTGATGTTCTCTGAAATTTTATTGTTGATGTGAATATGCTAAGCAATATAAACATCTGTTGTTGTCAGCTTTCTCTTGTGCATATGCTTCTTGGGTTTTTACTTTCAAGGCATCTCTCTGCACCAGAGCCAAATTCTTGAAATATGCCTGAGCATTTTCATAACTGTGAAATGTGGTTTGAACACCGTGGTGCATCAGCAGAAGATACTGAATAATAATAATGTGTACCTCAAAAGAATGGAGAGAGATGTCGCTTCCCATGGTGTGTCATGCACACCTCCTCTCACATCTCTAATCAAATTAATGTTGCAGATTTTTGAAACAATGCAAATTTTCCCCATCAGCGGCAACATTGGACTGTCTAGACACCATGAGCCTTTTGGCAGAAACTGGTTGTGGCATTAGCCTGCATCCCTTTAAAATACTGGAGCTCAGTGGAAGAGACGGTATGAGTGGGGCAAGGCTCAGTGAGAAAGGAGAGGCCTTTGGGAT
>NW_024842639.1:0-1091 GCF_019175285.1 Sceloporus undulatus
CGCTGGCTCAATGCTAGGGAATTCTGGGAAGTGTAGTTTTGTGAGACGTTTAGCCTTCTGTATCAGAGACCTCTGTGGCCAGAAGAAACTACACTTCCCATAAATCCCTAGCATTGAGCCAAGGCAGTTAAAGCGGTCTCAGACTGGATCACTTCTGCAGTGTCTTTTGGACCAAAGTTAGGCTTCCAGTCCTGAAAAACTCCAAAATCAAGACCCATCAAATGCAAATGAAACCACCCAGAGTCAAGAGGGTTTCCCAGCAGACATGGCCTCATAGCCCAAAAAACCCAGAAAAAACTATGATTACTATTATTTGGTCGATTTTTGATTTTATGAAGAAGTGGGTTAAGGTCCAAAACAGACTGCAGAAAGATCCGAGTCTGAAACTGCTTTAACTGACCAGGCTGAGCGCTAGGGAATCCTGGGAATTGCAGTTTGCCGTGGGACCAGAGCTCTCTCTGACAGAGAAGGCTGAATCTCTCACAAAACTCCAGTTCCCAGAATGCCTCAGCATTGATCCAGGGCAGTCAAAGCCAGGGCTGGGAGTAATGGTGATTTGGGGGTTACTCCTTTCCTATTCTTAGTGTTAACTCCTACTCCTATTGTACTCCTCAAAGAAAAAAATGTTCCTACCACCTAAAACAAAAAAGTAAAAATTTAAAATTTAAATTAGTGCAATATAATTAAAAAACTGTTTCCATTTACAATAGAATAAAAGGAATAAGGAGTAACAAATATATTGAGTTACTCCTTATTCCTTCTCCTACTCCAAAAAACCCTCTTACTCCTTACTCCTCCACACTGGTGCTTAAAAAAGTTTCAAACTGGATTATTTCTGCAGTGCGTTTTGGACCTTAGGACCGCGTTCCCACTATGATTGAAAGCGAATTGCTGATTGGGTTAATTAATAATAATAATAATAATAATAATTAAGTGTACAGTGGTACCCCGGGATACGAATGCGCCGGGTTACGAATTTTTCGGGATACGAAAAAATCCCATAGGGATTTATTGCTTCGGCTTACGAAGGTTTCTTCGGGTTACAAAAAAAACCGCGGCGCTATTTTCCGCCACCGGAGGGCAGCAGAGAG
>NW_024842640.1:0-647 GCF_019175285.1 Sceloporus undulatus
TAGTTGCATTGGGCAGGGGGTTGGCCTCAATGACCCATGGCCATGGGACCCCTTCCAACTCTATTCTTCTGTGATTTGGGAACTTAAATACAAAGAGCCCATACAGCCAGGCCAAAATAAAGCTGTTGTGAGTCACTTTGGAGGTATGCTTTTTAAATGATGCATGCGTCCTAAGAGGCCAGAAGCCACGCCAAAGTCACGCTCCAGTCCTAAGGACTGGAGTGGAGCTTTGGTGCAGCTTCTGGCCTCTTGAGTCCAGGTAATCTGGACTCAAGCTGTACAGGGTTTTTAAAGTAGATCATCATCTTAAACTCACATAGATCATCATCTTAAACTGGCCATCTTAGAAAAAAGCCACATCTGGCTTCTTTTACATATGTTGGCATCCTGTGTTGGCATCCCTTCACTTGCTCCCTCTCCCCTTCTGCATTCAGTATAAGCTCCTGCTGTCATGGACCGGCCCCTCCTTACTTATCAGACCTTCTTTCTCCTCACCTTCCCACCAGGGCCCTCCATTCTGGTAGTCAAGGTCTGCTGTCTCAGCCCAGGATTTCCTCTGCCCCATCCTGGATTCGCCCCTTTTCACTTGCTGCCCCTCACTCCTGGAACCTTCTTCCCCCACAAGCGAGAGCCATCACTTCTTTAAC
>NW_024842640.1:747-1091 GCF_019175285.1 Sceloporus undulatus
TCAAAACGGAGTTGAAAACCATCCTGTTCAGAGAAGCCTTCCCAGGCATCGCATAATTGTCGCTTACTATTTGATGTTCTTTTGGTGCCTGTTTATCGAACCATTTCCTGTATTGCTATGTACTGTATATGTATTATCCTACTTGAGAGTATGTATTTTCCCTGGAAGAAGATTAACCATCCATTATGAAGCCAAGCCCTCCATCCAGTTCATCTGCCTTGGTCCAGGCCTTGGAGGTAGAGAGGAATTCCCTTACCCTTTCCATCCACCACTCCCTTCTCCTTCTGAGTCATGTCTTTTTAGATTGTAAGCATGAGGGCAGGGAACCGTCTAATTAAAAAGAT
>NW_024842641.1:0-1091 GCF_019175285.1 Sceloporus undulatus
GATAACATTCTGTTAAATTAATAGTTAATATTTGGTCAATATTTGGTCATTTAAATACTATCATGGGAATATCTAAGTGTAATAAACATTTTTGAAAATAAAAAAGGAAGACCCACATCATTGTTGTGGGGAGCGCCACACACTGAGTTGTATAGCCACATTCTGTGCTGCTCCTGGCCTTGCTGCAGTTGAGCCATTGACAGTTCGAGGGTGGCGACATGCTCCAACGCTGCAATGGTAAAAGGAAGTGTTTAGAGCAGCTTTGCTTGTTGTTTCTTGCTCCCTTCACCCTTAAATGTAGGGGCCATTCAGACTACATTTTACCTCAGTTCCCAAACCAGTTTAAAAGTTGGAATTTCACACTCACGCCAATTTTACACAACTCGGTCAGGGGCTTGCGCAAGAGATCCAGGGTAAATTCCCCTTAGCGCGGTTTTTCTGAAAGCGGACTACTGACCCTTTCTTTTTGAAAACAACCGGCTCTTCCCTGCTGCCGGCAAATATGAACTCAGCCCCGGTCAAGATCAGGTCAAGTTCAGGGGGTAGATTACCCCGATTGAGGTAAAGGGTAGTAGGAATAGGGCCTCTTCTCCAGCATCACCTGGAACAACGGACCAGAACAATGGACAACAGATGTATGTGTGCATGTGTGTTTGTGCATATACATCTGCACATCTGTGTATATGTGTGTGTGTGTGTGTGTGTGTGTGTGTAGGAATCTCTATCTAAGTGGACTCAGACCTATACCTTTATGAGCCTACATACCCACACACACAACACACACACGGAATGCTTCAAGTCTATAGATCTTGCATACAACATCCATAGATACATCTATACATACCCATAGATATCTGTCTGGATGTGTGCATGTGTATGCACACTTATTTAAACGTATATATATATATATATATACAGTGGTACCCCGGGATACGAAAGCACCGTGTTACGAAATTTCCGGGATACGAAAAAATTCTATAGGAAAAAACTGTTCCGGGTTACGTTTTTTTTTTCGGGTTACGAAAAAATTTTTTGGTGCTTTTCGGCGCTTTTTCGCACGAAATCGCGGCTTCCAGCGCTAGCGCCTATGG
>NW_024842642.1:0-382 GCF_019175285.1 Sceloporus undulatus
GAATTTTGTTACTTTCCCTCCCTGGACTGTGTTACAACATTTTTTTTCAGAAATCGACTTCCTGGTTATTTTGTATTGGGCAAAAAGGGTTCTCTTGGTCCTAAAATGGCTAAGGCAGGGCTAAACTATTGCCAAATTGCCCACATCCCACCATGGTGCTTGGAGGGGCACTGAAAAAATTACTTTTAAAAAATGGGGTGCAAATTCCCCCCTGGGGCTGCCCTGGTGGCGCAGTGGTTAAATGCCTGTACTGCAGCCATTCACTCAAAACCACAAGGTTGCGAGTTCAAGACCAGCAAAAGGGCCCAAGCTCGACTCAGGCTTGCATCCTTCCGAGGTCGCTAAAATGAGTACCCAGACTGTTGGGGGCTAATTAGCAAGT
>NW_024842642.1:482-1091 GCF_019175285.1 Sceloporus undulatus
ACAAAAGGGCCCAAGCTCGACTCAGGCTTGCATCCTTCCGAGGTCGCTAAAATGAGTACCCAGACTGTTGGGGGCAAATTAGCTTACTTGCTAATTAGCTTACTTGCTGTTCACTGCTATGATCTTTGGAATAGCGGTATATAAATAAATAAATAAATAAATAAAAACATAGTTCACAAGTTCTGATAGTTGTCCACTTCTACTTTAGTCTTAGTCACTACTACACATTTGATACACATCAAAGTCTTGGGGAAAACCAGTGGCCCAGTCTCACCAGTCCTGTTACCGTGTTCATATAAGAAAATAAAAAGAATGGTGCTGATCAGGTCACAGTACTCTCCAGTCCAACATCGTTCTCCCATTGATGTTTACTGGATAATAATAATAATAATAATAGGTTTTATTTATATACCGCCCAATCACTGGGAATCCGAGCGGTTTACAATAGAGGGGATAACAGACAGTTCCCTGCCCACAGGCTTACAATCTAAAAGACATGACACAATAGGAGAAGGGAATGGTGAGGGGGGGAGGGAATCAGGTCCAGCATTCTTCTCTCCCTCTGAGGCCTGGACCAAGGCAGATGGACCGGAGGGAGGGCTCTTCTTC
>NW_024842643.1:0-1091 GCF_019175285.1 Sceloporus undulatus
AGGATGAAGGGCACTTAGCAAATGTCCTACAATCAGCAGCACATTGTTTAGCAGGGCAGCAGGTTACCTTAATCTGCCACATCACTGACTGCTCCACCAAAGTAATTTCTGGCTCGGTGGCCCTCAGAAAACATGTGTAGCTGTGATTCGTGGACCTTTCTGTTCAGGCTAGAGCCACCATAGAAAATTTACTTTTCAAGGAATCAGGTTTCTTTAACAAAGAATGACTTGAAATTTGAACAAGCTCAAAAGATCAGAGTGACTGTGAGGATGTATGGCCTTCCATCATCCTTTCATGATTCTTTGGCTCACAGATATCCTTGGCACTGTCCCTGCTTGGGTCCACAACAACCTTTTAGTCCCACTTATCCTAGAAGATGTTTTCTTTCTCAGTTTTCCTCATCTTCTGGGAGAAGGCTGTCTATGAATTTGCACTTCTATGGCTCTCAAAAGAAAAAGGGCCAGAGCACCCCCAAGAAAAGATTTTGACTTGTGCGTTTGCCCTCTTCCCAATGCCTGATGACCTTTCAGCAACAGATTGGCCCAATTTCAATCTACGTGAGCCTCGATCACCTGGGTCCTTGACACTGTCAAAAGGGGTTATGCCATAGGGTTCTAAGAGCATCCCACCACAGGGATTCTCCATGTAACGTCCCCTTCCGATGTGCTTCTCAAATAATTGCGCACCCTGTTCCTCAAAGGGGCCATCAAATCCATCTCCACATACAAATTTCATTGAGGCTTTTAATATATATATAAAATTTATTCGGTCATTGACCAGCAAGTACAAATAACAGTCAAATCACAAAAGCCATAAATAAGCTGGCTTATAAAAACTTCTAAATTGTACTAAAATTATACATTGCAAGAAGATAAAAGATAAAATATAGTTATTATACACAGAATGCAAGCACAAAGAACAAAATGGATGCCATGTAGCGCAATCCACATCTGTCTCTGGTATCTTACTGTCGGAATCTATCTCATTTAATATTCCAGTTTCATCTCTTCATTAGAGGACGTATTTTACAAACAATGTAGCAAAATTTTGCTACTTTGTATACAATGCTAGGGATCTGACAATTCAGAAG
>NW_024842644.1:0-1091 GCF_019175285.1 Sceloporus undulatus
AGTCAGAAGCAATGAGAGAGGCATCCAACGCCTCCGCCATTACTGTTAGACTGGATCAATTTGAGTCGGTAAGTACTGAGGACGTGGACAAGCTCCTTAGTAGTCTGAAAAAAAACAACTTGCCCTCTTGACCCTCGCCCATCCTGGCTGGCTGTCCAGAGGGTTGATATAGTCAAGCTGATGCTGAAAAATATAATCAATGCATCCTTCAGGGAGGGTACCCTGCCTTCTTGTCTTAAGGAAGCAGTGGTCAGACCACTCTTTAAAAAGCCCTCCCTGGACCCTCTGGATAGAAATAACTATAGGCCAGTCTCGTTGTTGCCATTCTTGAGCAAGGTGATCGAGAGGGTGGTCGCCAATCAACTACAGGCAGTCTTGGATGAAGCTGATTATCTGGACCCATTTCAAACCGGATTCAGGGCAGGATACGGAGCTGAGATGGCCTTGGTCGCCTTAGTTGATGATCTCCGTCTAGGCATCGACAGGGGAAGTGTGACCCTGCTGGTGCTCTTAGACCTCTCAGCAGCATTCGATACCATCGACCATGGTATCCTTCTGGAACACCTGAGAGAGTTAGGTATCGGAGGCACTGTTCCGGTCCTACCTCTCAGGCAGATTCCAGATGGTGGCGCTAGGAGACAGTTGCTCTTCTAAAAGAGAGCTAAAATTTGGTGTACCCCAGGGCGCAATATTGTCTCCTATGCTGTTTAACATTTACATGAAGCCGCTGGGAAAAATCATCCGGAGACATGGGGCAGGATGTTATCAGTACGCTGATGACACCCAAATATATTTCTCTATGTCTCAAACTGATGCAGTGTCTATGGATGGCATCTCTCCTCTGAATGCCTGTCTTGGGGCGGTAATGGACTGGATGAGGGAAAACCGACTCAAGCTGAATCCAGGTAAGACGGAGGTACTCGTTATAGGAAACCCAAGCCCAGGTATGGAATTATGTCAGCCAGTTCTGGATGGGGTCACACTTCCCCTGAAAGACTCTGTCCGCAGCTTAGGGGTGCTCCTTGACTCGTCGCTTCACCTGATAGCTCAGGTAGATGCGACAGTCAGGAGCACTTGTTACCAGCTTCGGC
>NW_024842645.1:0-1091 GCF_019175285.1 Sceloporus undulatus
CCCTTTCATCCTCCATTTTGGGTTCCCTGGAGGCCTCAAACTGCCAAGTGCCAAGCGTTCAGACAGAGGCAGCCATTTTGTGTCCTGGAAGCCATTTTGTGTTCTGGCGGCCATTTTGTGCTGATTGTGAGTGTGGGGAACAATGTTCTGGAACCTTCTCTGAGGCCTCAGTTGAACAGAGGCTTCTCTTTCTCTCCTGAGGCTCCAGACAGAGAAGGAGGCCAGGCTCCTTGGGCCAAAAGGAAGGAAGTGTGTCCCTTTGTGTCTCTTTTGTGTCTCTTTTCTGAGAGGGTTTTCTTAATACAGTACAAAGCTCTGCTCCTTCTGGGGAACATGGGTTTAAAAGGGATTAGAAATGGGGAGGATAGTTTTAATACAAGCCTTATTATTCTTCTTCTTCACAAACATTGGGCTTTGGCTTCTAAGAGGAGGATTGTCCCCCAAAAAAGGCCAAAATTAGCTCTTTGGGAGGTTTTAAAAGTCTCCCCAGTTCCCTTATTAAGAGACTTTCAGGGAAGAAAGAAGGAGGCAGACCAGACCATCTCATATTATTACCAAATAAACATAGAAACAAACAAGAACAACAAAAATAAGGATTAGACAGAAAAACAAACTGCTTATTTTTTTTTAAAGGAAAACCATTATTAGGAAGGTAAAAACAAGACTTGGGTGCTTCTGCCCTTTTACAACCAACTCAGGCTGTATCTGCACTGCAGAAATAATCCAGTTCGAAACCGCTTTAACTCTCTTGGCTCCATCCTCTGGAATCCTGGGATTTGTAGTTTGTTGTGGCACCAGAGCTCTCTGGCAGAGAAGGCTAAGTGTCCAAAGGTAAAATCCCAGGATTCCATAGCACTGAGGGTTAAAGATAAACCTGTTACTCGCATTTACCATCCTCTGCTTCCAAACTTCCAGACTAACTTTTATTTCTATCTCATTCATTTTTTAGTTATCTGTTAATAAGTAAAAAGCAAATATATATTGTTCTACTTATACTTATGAATCATTTATTTTCTCATTCAGTCCTCATTTAAATTTTAAAACAGTTGATACAAAATCGCTCCAATTAGATTAAACTAAACATCATTGGG
>NW_024842646.1:0-1091 GCF_019175285.1 Sceloporus undulatus
CCACCATTTTGTTTTTAAAAATGGCAGCGAAGTCTCGTGCAACCTCGGGGAAGGTCGCGTGAGACTTCGCCGCCATTTTGAGAAATAAAACGGTGGCGCCCGGGAGCGGCGAAAAGCCGCAGTCGGTGGCAGGGGCAGGGGCAGGCAGGGGCCGGCCGAAAGGCCTCCACGGGCCGCATCCGGGCCGCGGGCTGGAGGTTGCCAAGCCCTGATGTAAACCCTGACTATCTTGTTTCTCACTCAGTAATCAAGAAATCATATTTCTTTTCCTCTTCACCACAATATGGTGTGTTTAGTGGGAAGGGCTTGAGGGAATTTTTCATGCACACACTTCAGACCAGCAATAAATGGTGCCTTGTTGCATGGATTAATAAAACACAATAGCACTGAATGCATGGTTTGCATCTTGTTTGATAAGTAGCCTATCCTCTTGTGCTTGCTGTATTTTATTAAAGAGAATACAATCAGCCCTCTGTATCTATGGATTCAACCATCTATGGTTGAAATTTTTAAAAATATATATAAATTAAAAAATGCACTTGATTTTACTTCTCTATGTTTCAGACTGAAGCAGTGATTAAAGATGGCATCTCTCCTCAGAATGCCTGTCTTGGGGCTGTAATGGACTGGATGAGGGAAAACCGACTCAAGCTGAATCCAGGTAAGACGGAAGTACTTGCTATAGGAACCCGGAATCCAAGAATGGTGTTGTGTCAGCCAGTTCCGGATGGGGTCCCACTTCCCCTGAAGGATTCTGTTCGCAGTCTGGGGGTGCTCCTTGACTCATTACTCCAACTGATAGCTCAAGTGGATGCGACAGTCAAGAGCGCCTGCTATCAGCTTCGTCTGATACGCCAACTGCGCCCCTTCTTGGAGCCGAGGGACCTGGAAACAGTAGTAAATAATAATAATAATAATAATAATAATAATAATAATAATACATTTTATTTATAGACCGCTATTCTGCAATGATCATAGTAGTGTACAGTACAAAAATGCAAAACAATACAATACAATACAATCTCTCTTCCTCAAGATGGTGGCTGAAGGGAGGGCTTTTCTTCTTCCAGGCAGGCCTGGTGGAGCTAGCC
>NW_024842647.1:0-1091 GCF_019175285.1 Sceloporus undulatus
GGCAAGGGGAGGCAAGCGGCAGGCAAGGGGCGCAAGCGGCGGGCAAGTGGGGCAATTGTCTATAGAAGCCTCCAAAACATGCATTTATATTAACATTTTTTAAAAAATCAGCAAATTTTTTTGCATGTCCTCCATTTTTTTTTAAAAAAGTGTCCTCCATTTGAAAATTTTGTCCCACATTTGTCCCGGTTTATTTATTTATTTAATTTTTTTTAAAAAAAAATTATTTTATTATTTATTTTTTGGCTTCGGCCCCCCAGTTGTCTGAGGTTCAGCAACCCGGCCCCCGGCTCAAAAAGGTTGCCTACCCCTGATCTAATGTGTCCCAAATCTAAAAGACTTTTCTCATTGTTGGTAATGTTTTAATGTACTTCTGAAATCACTTCAGATAGCTGCTTGTTGAAACAAAGTAAGAAATTTATTCATAAGTCAGGCTGAATCCAGTATCTCTTTTAGTGGATGGTATTCACAGTGGATACAGTGTACAAATGCTTTGTTAGTCATACGTTTAACAGTTTATTTAGCTTGTTTTTGTAACTGTTTCTCTATAGCTTTATTTATGTTTCCTTACAGACTAATTTCTCATAGAATCTTTATTAAACTTTTGTATCTTATAACCCCTCTGGTTGCCTGTAATTCCACTAGTCACCAACACTAGGCAGATTATCACATACAGACGGGATAGGGATGGGATTGCTCCCCCTTCCTTATCCCATCATTAACCTGTCCATGACTGTGATGGTGTGAAAGGCTTTTAAATTGTAGTGCTGATATGACCATTAATGCATCATTAAAGTGGCATTGCAATAACATGAACTTCCATTAATGCAAAATGCTGGCCAATGTCACTTTAATGATGGGTTAATGATGGGATAATGATGGGATCTGCACAATGTCATCTGAAAGTCTTTTGCGAGATTGTGATCAATTGTGCTTTCCAGATGGGTTAATGATGGGATCTGTGCAACGTTGTCTGAAAGTCCTTCCCACACTTGAGGGACAAGGACAGAATAACCCCCATGTGATAATCTGCTATGTCTCCCACAGGATATTACAACAATATAATTAAGGACACTCTTCGTCCCTTTCTT
>NW_024842648.1:0-1091 GCF_019175285.1 Sceloporus undulatus
AAGATAAAAACAACAATACAATTACAAGGCTGACAGAATAGAGAAACGTCACATTCAGGGGGAGAAAAATAACACCAACGTTCATGGGGGGAATGCCTGACGAAAAAGGTAAGTCTTCAAGTTTTTCTTGAAAACATCAAGGGAAGTGGACATGCGGAGCTCATTAGGGAGTGCGTTCCATAGTCTAGGGGCTGAGACAGAATAAGCCCTCCTCGTAACAACATAGCGGACATCTGGAACCGTCAACAGATGCCTTTCTCCTGACAAGGCTGCAGCAGAGGAACAGAGCTCTCAAAACCATTCCTCTGCTGTGCATGCAGCCACAAAAGACCTGCCCCAGCCCTGTGGCCATGCGCAATTGCGCAGCTGTAAACGTCCGTAGAGTGGAGATATGTCCTGGGTGAGTGTGCAGCTGCGCAGGTGTAGCTTCACCCAGGGAACCGCTCCGGCAACGGCGGCAGTGGCACAGAGTCCTCAGGGCCTTGAGGGGGCAGGATGGGGAGTTTCCCCAACAACTGGGCTTTATGGCGTGCCCCTACCATGGATGGTAAAGGGACAGTCCTCCCTCACAGCAGCAGCAGAACAGAGCACCCCTCCCAGGTGTTTTAGGGGGCTGGAGTCGGCGTCTTCAGGGGCCTGGCAAGCCGGCATTTGAAGGAGGGAGCCTCTCTCACCGGCCCCTCCTCCCTTCAGGACACCGGCTGGGTGGTAAAGGGACAGTCCTCCCTCACAGCAGCAGAGCAGAGCACTCCTCCCAGGTGTTTTAGGGGGCTGGAGTATGTAAGAGATGAAGTCTAACTTTGGCTCTACCCAACTTCTGTTTTTCTAGATGAGTCACAATCACTTTGCCCAAACATACAAAACAATTTAGTATTACTCAGGAAATCTTCTCTTGCTTTTGTTATTGATGCACATTGTTATCATTCATAAGTTATGAATGTTTCTTGTTTTAGCCACAAACTCTCCAGCTAGTTTGTTTTTCAAAAAACCATTTCATATAAAGTTATAAAGTTGCTTTTAAAATTATACAGAATCTTAAAATGTAACATGGGAAGTGGTTAAGGCTCTCCAGACAAGAGCAAAAGGTTAAG
>NW_024842649.1:0-1091 GCF_019175285.1 Sceloporus undulatus
TGAAAGCCTACTCTTTGGCAATACGGGCAGCAAAGAAATTATTTTTTGCTACCAGCATTGCATCTGCAAGGAGCCGGTCAGCAGAGCTGTTCCGAGTGGTCAAGGGTCTTTTACACATTCACCCTCAAGTAGAAAATGCAGACCACTCAATGGCTCGCTGTGAAGAATTTGCTCAGCATTTTGCAGATAAAATCACTCAGATTCGGTACAAATTAGATGCTACAATTAATACAGTGTCAGTGGATGTTACCTTGGCTCCTACCGGTCCAGTGTTAATGGATACTTTTCAACTTGTGCAGCCTGATGATGTGGACAGAATCCTTGGAAAGATAAGAGCCACCACATGTGTCTTGGACCCTTGTCCTTCTTGGCTTATTAAACAGGCCAGAGGGGGACTGAATGAGTGGGTAAATGAAGTAATCAATGCCTCCTTACAACAAGGCAGAATTCCATCCTGCCTAAAGGAGGCTGTTGTGAGGCCTCTGTTAAAAAAGTCATCATTGGATCCCACAGTAATGAATAACTATCAGACAGTGTCTAACCTACCATTTCTGGGCAAGGTTCTGGAACATGTGGTGGCTTCCTAACTCCAGGGGTTTCTGGATGAAATGGATTATCTAGATCCATTTCAGTCTGGTTTCAGACCTGGCTATGGAACAGAGACAGCCTTGATCGCCTTGGTGGATGACCTATGCAGGGAACTGGACAGAGGGAGTGTGTCCCTGTTGGTTCTTCTGGACCTCACAGCAGCTTTTGATACCATCGATCATGATATCCTTCTAGACCGCCTCTCTGGGATGGGGTTTGGAGGTACTGTTCTACAGTGGCTCTGTTCCTTCCTGGAGGGGCGAACTCAGAAGGTGGTACTGGGGGGACTCCTGTTCGACCCCCTGGCCATTGACCTGTGGGGTCTCTCAAGGTTCTGTGTTGTCCCCTATGCTGTTTAACATATACATGAAAACGCTGGGAGAGAGGTTGTCCGGAGTTTTGGGGTGCAATGTCATCAATATGCAGATGACATTCAACTCTACTACTCCTTCCCACCTCAATCCAAGGAGGCAGTCCTGGTTCTAAACCAGTGCCTGTCTTCA
>NW_024842650.1:0-309 GCF_019175285.1 Sceloporus undulatus
ACTTGATGGTTTCCAGATCCTTCACCATTTTAGTTGCCCTCCTCTGGTCATGTTCCAACTTTTCAGCATCCTTTTTGAATTGTGGGGCCCAGAACTGGACACAGTATTATTCCAAGTGAGGCCTGACCAAAACTGAATAGAGTGGCACTATTATTTCCCTTGATCTAGAAACTATACTTGTATTGATGCAGCCTAGAATCACATTGGCCTTTTTAGCTGCTGCATCACACTGTTTCCTCATGTTGAACTTGTGGTCTACTAGGAGTCCTAGATCCCTGTCAAGTGTAGTTTAATTGTGATAGCAACATC
>NW_024842650.1:409-1091 GCF_019175285.1 Sceloporus undulatus
TAGCAACATCCTGTAGAATATTTGAATTTGTAGTTTAGTGAGGCACTATTGCTCCCCACTTTATAAGGATTCCAAATACTGCATTGTAAACTGCCAATTGTCAGAACCAGCTTCTGTGGTTCATCCAGAATGGTATTGGGGTTTAGGGGGAAATTGTTAGTAGTTTAAATGCTAGTAGTTTTAAGTAGTTGGTAAGGATAGTGGGGCCTAGAACAGCTTGGGGAAAGGAAGCAGTTCTGGAGGCTCTTAACTGACTGGTTTGTGAGCTTTGGGTGGCAGACATGTCCCTGAGGGGAGAGGCATATGGGAACGGTGGAAGGAGAAGGCAAGAGGTACCCGGGCTGTTTAGGGGCTGAAGGAGGAAGAAAAGGGAGGAGTGTGAAGATAGTTAATGACTGAGGAAAAAGGTTTCGAAGCTTCAGAGACTGCTTAGATGTGTTAATGGACGTTTCTGCCTGAGTTTCTCAATAAACCTTTTGGTGCAAGCAAAGGACTTTCTAATTCTGAAACTTAGTTCTGCCACCAGATATCACACCAATTCTAGGATTTTGTGGGAAGACAGCATGGAGAGTAATGAATTTCTCACCAAAATGGTACTCAGCACATCTCTGAGTATTGTTTCCTACTTTTTCTGGCCCTCTTCCAGCCTTTTGAGGCTCTGGAGAGGCTTCTTGGGGAAAAG
>NW_024842651.1:0-1091 GCF_019175285.1 Sceloporus undulatus
GAAAAGGAAGGGACCCCTGGGAAGGGCCAGGAGAGGGGCCTTGGGGATTGGGAGGCAGTTCTGACAGATTTTCAGAACTGGTTTCAGTGAACTAATGAGAACCGGCTCAAGTCCTTGTTTTCAGACATATTAAGTGGTTTTGTTTAGCAATTATGAGTAATATTTAGGAAGGAAGGAAAGGAGGACACAGTTAGAGAAAAGGCACTTTTATTTTCCAACCTGAGCTTGCTTAGCTGCCTTTTTGGTTCCAGAGGCCCTTTGTTACCCAAAATGCTGGAGTCTGGGGAGGATACTTGCAAGTGCTATGCTTTTTTGGGTGTGTAGGATTTGATACTTAGCTCAAAGAAGAGACATAATTTTGTTCAGGCAACAGTGACCTCGGAGGTCAGCCCAACTATACCAGGCACGCAATCTCACATAACTCCAGAGGCATTTCAAATGGGTTTTTATGTTTTATTTAGGGAAAAAGCAAAATAGAAGCACGCACACACAGACACACATACACACACAAGCCTTCGTACATACACATAAGAGGTAAGTAAAAAAGGTGGGATTGGTGAATAATGTAAGGCTATACTAATGGTAATACATTTCCTAGAATGTTCTTGATTCCAGTTGCTGAGGGTCCTGCAAGGGAACAGAAAGTGGGTTTGTTGAGTATATTGAGGAGCTTAGCCATGTAAACCAACAGTTTCTCTCTGCAATGGGACTGACACCAAAGAACAGTAAATATCGGAGCGGACATTTATACTGAAATTGTTGCTTTCGGACAGAGACTGAGGGTTCAAAATGGTTTAAATCCCTTTAGTATGTTTCCTGGGTGGGGAAAGAATTGTCTGAATCCAAATTGAATGCAACGGATGCTTGATGCAAATACCTCAGACAAAAGGGATTAGCACACCAGCTCTCAGGTCTTTCTTGGCTCTGAATTCCAGTCCTGTTCATAAGCGAATGTACAGCGTGATCTGAAAGAAACATTTCCTGATTCAGCTCAACAATAACACAGCAGAGCATGGAAACAAATATCCAGATATAGGTTTTGGCAATGCACTGACTACTGTCCACACTTAAAAGTAACTCACAGACACAGT
>NW_024842652.1:0-1091 GCF_019175285.1 Sceloporus undulatus
CTGAGAGGGAGTTCGCCAGGCAGGTCCAGCTCCATCAGGGCTAGCCTTAAGGAAGGAGACTCCGCCCTCCATAACTGCCATCCGCCGGCCTGAGAGGGAGTTCACCAGGCAGGTCCAGCTCCATCAGGGCCAGCCTGAGGAAGAAGACTCTGCCCTCCATAACTGCCATCCGCCGGCCTGAGAGGGAGTTCACCAGGCAGGTCCAGCTCCATCACGGCTCAGTCTCTCAGCTACACCCCTTCCAAACAATCCTGGACTGAAACATTTAAACAAAGATCCTCTTTCAGCTACAGGAATAAAGGCCTACCTTCAGTACAAAGACCCTGATTCCTGCGGCCCCAGAAAGGCCTCTTCTACAGGCCTTTATGGCTCGAGCTTCCCTGGGTCAGAGGCCATCTCCTCAGCCGTAGAGAAGGGTTCCTCTGAGTGCAAAGGAGGAGGAGGTCCACAGGGCTGAGGGAGGGAAAGTAATGGGAAAAGGTCAGTGCCAATGGCCATGGAGGGCAGAAGGTGATAATGCCTAGGAAAACCCTCTGAGTCCCAGCCCTAGGAATGAGTGGCAGGAGTGAGTCCAGGGGGCTGAGGGGGTCTCCTTTCCCAAAGGGGGAGGCAAGGACCGCTGGGACCCTCCCCAGCTAGGGCCCAAAGCTAGGGTCTGTTTCTCCACCTCTCTCTCCCAGCCCCCAAAGCCCAGCCTCTCCACTGGCCCTGGGTCCCCTGCCTCCCCTTCCTCAGACCCCCACAGGCCCCTTCCTTCTTTCCTCCCTTCCTTCACCCCAAAATGGAGGACAAGAGGCATAAATGGACACACTTCCTTCCTTTTGGCCCAAGAAGCCTGGCTCCGTTCTCACTCTGGAGCCTCAGGAGAGATAGACGAACCTCTGTTCAACTGAGGCCTCAGTGAAGGTTCTGGAACATTATTCCCCAGAGTCACAAGCAGCACAAAATAGCCGCCAGAACACAAAATGGCCATCTTTGCCTCAGTGTTTGCAGTTGGCAGTGAGTCACCTTCAGGGAACACAAAATGGAGAATGAAACGGCCCCAAAGTCAGAAGGGACCCAAACAGGATTTCTGAACCTAAACACTAACC
>NW_024842653.1:0-1091 GCF_019175285.1 Sceloporus undulatus
CTGAACAGATAATTGTTTTTGGGACCTGCTCTGCATGTGGAGCTTTTACTGTTACTCTAGCAGTGTGGGAAGAAGCTGGCACTGTAGCAGCAATGTAATTTAATAAAAATGGCAACTGGTGAAGAGTGGCCCAGTAGCAGCCCAGTATGGCTGGATTTCACCCAAGCACCTGGAGTTGCTGTCTTCTTAGTTCAGTCTAACTGAAGTATTGCTATTCTGTAGCAATTTAATTATTTTGAATATTAAGAATACCTTAATATTTATTTTGTTGTTGTTGCTATGTCCCTTCCAGTTGGTTACTAGTTTTTGGCAACCCTATAATAGCATTTCATTGGGAATTACTATTAAGAGGAGGTTTGCAGTTGCTTTCCTCTAAGGCTGAGGGAATGTGATTTGCTGTAGGTTCCCATGGCTGAGCAAGGAAGGATTCAAGCCCTGGGCTCCTAGAATTGTAGTCCAGCACTCAAATAATATCATCGCACTGAGTCAGACGTAATATGGAAGTGTGTATGTATGTATGTATACACAGACACTGTTTAGGAATCAACACTTTTTTACACAGCCTACAAATCTTTCATCTGCCATCCTTGTGTGTTTGTTTTTCATCTTGTCCTCTAGTTCTGTAATTAACACAGAGTGCTCTCTGATAGAAGCAAAAATAGTAGCACTTCCAAAGCAAAAATGATAATTCTCTCAGACTATGTCTGGTCAAGGGCACTGATAGCTGTTTAATAGACACTAAAGGGTGAACAGTATCCCAACCCTTTAAAAGCCTTTAGTTCATGGGTAAGCAACTGTGACCAGATATTTTTAGTTTGCAACTCCCATCTGCTCTTGCCAGCATATCTAGTGCTGAGTGATTGTGGATGTTGAAATCCAAAAGCAACTGAAGGGCCACAGGTCCCCAGTCCTGCTTTAGCTGATGAACTAAAGGAACATATTTTTATTTGTGGAGCTCTTTGCAAAAAACGTGCTTGTTTTGTGATTTGAGGCTGTCAGGTTTGGTACTGGAAGTAATGATTGACATATAAATATGAAGGATGCCCTGCCTTTTGAGTACTTTTTTATTCCCACAGGCATTTGAAAGTGAT
>NW_024842654.1:0-1091 GCF_019175285.1 Sceloporus undulatus
GCATGTTCTGCCCTCTGCCCTCACTCTGACCTAAATCCCTCCCCTAAACTTGACCCGATCATGACTGGGACCAAGTTCACATTTGCCGGCAGCAGGGAAGAAACAGGTTTTCCTAAAAGACACGGTAAATAATCCACTTTTGGAAAAACCACTCCAAGGGGGATTTGCCCTGGATCGGGTGTGAAAGATCTAATTCCGATGTGTTTAAACCGGTGCCAATGGGGACTTCCAACTTTTAATCTGGGTTACAATTCAATACAAAAGGTAGTCTGAATGGCCCCCATGTTGACTGGGGGATTCTGGGAATTATAGCCCAAACGGAAACTTTTCCAAATTCTGAAATCGCAATGTCTGGCCTCTGAGATTACATCTGGCTTTACTCACACACTCTCAAGAATATCAAGGCTGAGAAACATGTGTTTTTGAAAAAAATGAGAGAATATAATAACTGGGATTTTTCAAGAAACCAAATTTTACAATTAATGAGCAGCTTTCATGCCTCATAGGGCTGCCTTTGTGAAGCTTGGAAACTTCAATTAGTTCAAAATGTGGCATTCAGATTGATCACTGGTACATCCAAAGTTTGGAAATTTCTGCTACAAATTGAGTGAGCACATCACACTGATATTAAAATCACTTCATTGGCTCCCAGTTAGCCCTCCAAGGATTGGGTCTGGGGTATCTATGGGATCACCTCCTCCCATATAATCTGCCCCATATGACCAGATCCTCTGGAGGACATTTACTTTAACTGGCCAGGATTAGACTGGCAACTGTCACCCTTTCATCAGACACCCCTAGACTGTGGAATGACCTGCCAGGAGAGATTTGACAGCTAAACATGCTGTCTGGCTTTAAAATTGTACTAAAGACCTATCTCTTCCAGCAGGCCTACCCAGGTGATTTTAATCTCTCGATTTGAAATTGATATATTTTTAATTTTATGTTGGATTATTGTAATGTGTCCTATGTTTATGTGTTTTAATTTATGTGTTTAAACAGTTCTATGTTTTTTAATCCCTGTTGTACCTCACCTCAAGCTTTAGGAAGATACGAGTAAGAGCATTATTATTATTATTATTATTATTATT
>NW_024842655.1:0-1091 GCF_019175285.1 Sceloporus undulatus
AAAAAAGAAACTGATAGCATAAGCTTTCATACTGCCTTCATTCTTTCACTTAAGTTTCAAAGGAGCTACAAGATCCCTTTTCATACTGGTATTATAGACTAACATGGCTATATCTTTGAATAAGGACAAACCAGGTTAAGGAAGAGTTGTTTTAAGAATTTGCCAATTTTTCTTGGTAATGATTTCGCATAAGTAATATTTTTCCATATCTAGCATTACCCTTTGCCCCGAGACCTTTTCTGTGGCGGGATACAAACCGCCATATAGTACGTATTCTATATGTACTAGGGTTAGGAAGGGGCGGTGCTTCCGCACCCCCTAACCCTAGTACGTATAGAATACGTACAAGATGGCGGCGCCCCTTCCACATGGGCGCCGCCATCTTTACGTACTGGACGCATAGCGTCCAGACGTGTCGCGGCGCCTATGACGTTGCGAATGCACCAGCGGCGCCTCACGACATCATAAAGGCGCCGCAAAAAGAAGCTCCGAAATGGAGGTTCTTTTTTGCTCCGCGCGGGAGCCGCGCGGTTTGGCTGCTGCAGCTCCCGCACGAAGCAAATGGGGCCGGCGGGAGACCGCCGCAAAGCGGCAGTCTGTATCCCGCCTGTGTTTTCATTAGTGTCAAGACTTTCTAAACATGAATGAGCAGATTTAAAGAATATCTTGAAGACGTTTTCACATTTTCCAATATACTTTCTATATTGACCGCTTGCCTGAGAACCTCCTGCAAATCCACTTGAACTAGCCGGATTTATAGGAATCCATAACGAACTGCGGAGTGAGCCTGCTTAAAGATTTGGAGTGGGTTGTCATCAATATACAGGTGACAGCAAGCTCAGTTTCTCTTTTTCACCTGAGTAAGAGGTTTGTGTGGAGGCAATAACAGGCTGGATTAGAGTGAATAATTGAAACGCCGTCCAGTTCAGACAAGACAAAGTTACTCCATCTGGTAACCTTAGCATTGATAGGCTGATAGATATCTTGGATAGTTTAAGACGTTGAAGTCTTGGAGGTCAGTGTCTTTTCCTGGATACTCAGATGGAGATTATAGCCAAGAGCACATTGTAACAACCTTGGCTGATTTCATT
>NW_024842656.1:0-531 GCF_019175285.1 Sceloporus undulatus
CAAAGGCTGACTTTCCCAATCTCTCCTGAGAGACCCTCCTGGACCTAGAGCAGCCCCAAAGACAGGGGTCCCATTGAATGGGGGGCCCATGTCTTTCTGAGTCTGTGGGTCCAGAGGAAGAGGACTGTTTTCCAGGACCCTCTTCCTAACCTCACAAGGCAGCTCTTGGCATTTGCCCAACACTGCTCTTGAACATGCAAAGATCAGGCAAGCAAGATCTGCTTTGCTGTTGGCAAAAAAAGATGGAAAAACAATGGGCCCTTGGTATCCTTTGGGATTTGCTTTGGATAGAAAATCCATGGGTGCTCAAGTCCCATTATATAAAATGGGTGACCTTGGGTAAGTCACACTCTCTCAGCCTCAGAGAAAGACCAGTGGCCAACTGGAAGGCAGACAACACACACACACACCCCTACATGATGGAAAAGGCATTCATTCTGGGCCATGAAACCCACTGCAGGAGAACCTTGGGCAGTAGACACTGTCTCAGCCTCAGAGGAAGACAAAGGGTAAAGTGGAAGGCAAACCTGA
>NW_024842656.1:631-1091 GCF_019175285.1 Sceloporus undulatus
GAGGAAGGGCTGGAGGAGGAGGAAGGCTTAGAGGAAGAGGAGGAGGAGGAAGGCTTAGAGGAAGGGCCTGAGGAGGAGGAGGAGGAGGAAGAGGAAGGACTTATAGGAAGGGCCTGATAAAGAGGAGGAGGAAGGCTCAGAAGAAGGACCTGAGGAGGAGGAGGAAGGGCTTATAGGAAGGGCCTGAGGAAGAGGAAGGCTTAGAAGAAGGACCTGAGGAGGAGGAAGAGGAAGGCTTTACAGGAAGGGCCTGAGGAAGAGGAGGAGGAAGAGGAAGGCTTAGAAGAAGGACTTGAGGAGGAGGAGGAGGAGGAGGAGGAAGGGCTTACAGGAAGGGCCTGAGGAAGAGGAGGAGGAAGAGGAGGAAGGATTAGAAGAAGGACCTGAGGAGGAGGAGGAGGAGGAGGAAGAGAAAGGCTTAGAGGAAGAGTCTAAGGAGGAGGAGGAGCAGAGAGACCTC
>NW_024842657.1:0-1091 GCF_019175285.1 Sceloporus undulatus
TGTTTCCTAACATTCTTGCAGTTTATTGCGATTCTGGATTCTACCACAAACAAATTAGGCCATGTTATTCTGGATTAACATCTAGCCACTTGTAATTATCTGGTCAGGATTGCAAAGCTGTGGTTCCTGGAACATGTTGTTTTGCCTACATACTAGAGATGGTATCTTGGTGTACTTTAGTAGTTTTTCCAGGACCTGTGTCTGATTTGGAGGGCCATGCCATATATATTTAGTTTTAGGAACATTTTGGGGATTATTAGTCTAGCTGCATGTGAACATTTGTGGGCTGCTTATAATGGTGGTGATTGTGTGATTTCAGTGATGATGAGAGCATTGTGGAAAGGTATGTCAAGAATCATTACCCAAATCAGTTTGATTTGGATGTCTAGATAAGTTATAGTTCAAAGCAAAGATGGGAAAGTTTGGCCCTCAAGTTGTTGTGAGACCGTCACTCACCATTGACTGTAAAGCCTTCACTCTTAGCTATGCTGATCTTGGCTGATGGGAGTTGTAGTCCAGCATCTTGACTCTTAAGACAAGATACAAGCACCTCTTCAAGAGATTAAGTTTCTAAAGACCTTGGCAAGGGAGCCAAACCTTGCAGCATGACAAGTCTAGCAACTCCAACATCTATGTTAATACGGCATTTCCGGATGGGAAACATAAAGAGACATAGTAATTTACAAAGGGCAATTAATCAAAAGCACATACTGTCTTTGGTAAGCAGTCATGACTTGAGCATGTTGAACACACTTGCGCACCTCGTCGTCTTCAGAGATACAGTGAAATGTAAGTAAATAAGAATGCTCCACTGAGCAATCATGTTTAATAGCGACTGATATACATACAAATATATGGGGCTCATCCCCCAGATACCTCTCACACATATATACACACATAAGGGGCTCATCTCCAAGATATACATATATACATAGAAATATATATGGGGCCCATCTCCAAGATCTCTCTCATACATGTATACATATACATGGGGCCTAACTCCAAGACATCACAGACACACACATATATGTGAGATGTCACACACACACAAATATATATATATGTGTGTGTGTGTATATCAGTGTGTATCT
>NW_024842658.1:0-1091 GCF_019175285.1 Sceloporus undulatus
TTGGCGTGACCTCTGGACTCTTAGGACCCATGCATCATTTAAATAGCATACCTCCAAAGAGACCTGAAGCAGCTTTATTTTGGCAGTCTGTAACAGGCCAATAATGCTAAGAAAGGTGGGGGGAAGCAGAAAGAGAGGAAGGCCACACGCTAGATGGATGGACTCTATTTAGGAGGTCACGAGTATAAATTTGCAGGAACTAAGCAGAGCAGTGGAGGACATCCACAGGGTCACCATGGGTCAGAATCAACTCGAGGGCATTTAACAACAACAACAACAACAAAAGCTTAGCAACAAGCACAACAGAACATGGGTAACAAAATAAATGCTTTTATAATTGTAGGACTTCCATTTACATTTCCAGGCTTCTGAGTGTGAGAGAGAGCAAGAGAAAGAGAGAAAGAGAGAGAGAGCGTCCAAAAGTAGATTACTCAGCTGCAAAAGGAGGTGTGGCAGGATAGTGAGTAAAGTTTTCCCTTCTCAGCTTCTCTGACAAGCTGCATTCGGATGGGTGGGTAGGGCAGTCATTTGCCAATTGACATTTTTTTCTATAAAGAAAAAAAGTTTACATTTTCTGAATTCCTTTGCCAATTGAAATGGAAATGTCCATCCCATCACCTTCTCCCTGATAAATAAAAGGCACCCAAGACACACCAAAAACCTGCTCACGTACCACTCCATGACCATTCAAAATCAGCATGAAAAAGAAAATCAATTACTGCATTGCAAATGTAAGCAGAAGAGCATTGCGAATTAATAAAAAAGCAATGCTTTTGAAACGGTCTCCCACGGGGAGAACAACAAAAGAGGGCCAATGTCATGTGATAAGCCTTAGTCAAAAATGCGATTATCCTGCTCCAATTGCAATTTGCTCCCTCATGTAATAAAGTCTAAAAATATTTAGAAATCATGCAGGAGAAGCAAAGTGACAGTGTTAGAGTTACAGGTCTGTATTTTGTTAATGGTGTTTGCTTAAGGTCCTGAAATTCCATAGGATTGAGTCCTGGCAATAAAAGTGGTGTCAAACTGCTTTATTTCTGCAGTATGGCTAAAGCCTTTCTTGTTGTGTGTCTTCAGGTCATTTCTGTTCA
>NW_024842659.1:0-1091 GCF_019175285.1 Sceloporus undulatus
TCCCTCATCCAGCCCATTACCGACTCCAGGCAGGCATTCAGAGGAGAGACCCCATCCTTAGACACTGAATCAGTCGGAGACACAGAGAAGCATATTTGGGTGTCATCGGCATACTGATAACACCGCTCCCCGTGTCTCCAGATTATCTCTCCCAGTTGTTTCATGTAAATGTTAAACAAAGTGGGGGACAAAATAGCTCCCTGAGGGACACCAAACATGAGTTCCCTCTTAGAGGAGCGAGTGTCCCCCAACTGCACCATTTGGAATCTGCCCGAGAGGTAGGAACGGAACCAATGGAGCGCAGTGTCCCCAATGCCCAACTCCCTCAGGCGTTCCAGAAGGATACCATGGTCAATGGTATCGAAAGCCACTGAGATGTCCAAGAGCACCAACAAGGTCACACTTCCCCTGTCGATACCCAGACAGAGATCATTGACTAAAGCGACCATGGCAGTCTCAACTCCATAACCCGCTCTGAAGCCAGTTTGAAATGGTTCCAGATAATCAGTTTCATCCAAGACAGCTTGGAGTTGGAAGGCAACCGCTTTCTCGATCACCTTACCTAAAAATGGCAATAGTGAGACCGACCTATAGTTGTTTCTTATTAGGGGGTCCAGGGAGGGTTTTTTAAGGAGGTCATGCCTGTGACCTTCCAGATTGTGGCCATCCATCTGGCATGCATATTCCTCTCCTTCTTCTACCTTTTACCTTTCCCAGTATCATTGTCTTCTCTAGTGTTCCATGCCTTCTCATTATGTGGCCAAAGTAAGACAGTCACAATTTGATCATCTTGGTTTTCAATGCTTCTTTTCTGGGTTTTTGTTGGCTTACTTGTTTTGGGTGCTCTATTGTTTAAAATATTTTGAGCTGAGGTTTGAGATGGCTAAGTGGAGATCTCAGAGAGTGATCTCATTTCTCTTCCGCCAGCTACAGAACTGCAGCCAGGAAGGATGCTGACTGCCTGCTTCCTGCTTGCCCAGTAAATAACCATAGCCACATCCCTGGGATTTTAAAGCTGTATAGGGTGTCTGTATTTGGGTATCACACAAGGAGGTAGTGAATCCCTCTATGTTCAATAGCCTAAATGCACA
>NW_024842660.1:0-1091 GCF_019175285.1 Sceloporus undulatus
TGCTGTCAAGTGATTATAATTATATCATATTTATACCACTGGAATTTCAGGATAGGTGTTGTTGTTGTGTGCCTTCAAGTTGTTTCCAACTTAAGACGACCCTAAGACAGTTTTCATGGCAAGATTTGTTCAGAGGGGTGAACATGTGTGTAGTGGCCACATATCATTCTACTGATGGTGCAGAAATATTCATTTATTTATTTTAGTATGCACCAATGTTCTCTGGGTGGCTCTGCTAAATACACCATGAGAACTTCCTGTTTGATAACTTCTTAGTGTCTATTTAAAATTGAGCTTGAAACCCTGTTGGGAAATTATGTCGGTTTTGGAGAAACAGACTGCTTTAGAATAGCAGCCTTCTATTCCTGGTTTGCCTGCCTGCCTTTGCTTCTGCTTTGCCTTTGGCCTTTTTCCTTCTGCCTGCTGTCCACATAGCACTGATGGTGTTATTGCCCAACTCGATCTGTTTTCCTTCCTTAATGATTCAACTAAGTAAACCTCATGTTACTGATATGAATTAACTTCACATAATAATGCTTTAAGTAAATTACGATGTACAACACAGTTTGTGTCAAAAACATCAAATCCA
Source organism: Sceloporus undulatus (assembly GCF_019175285.1). Classification (NCBI taxonomy): domain Eukaryota; kingdom Metazoa; phylum Chordata; class Lepidosauria; order Squamata; family Phrynosomatidae; genus Sceloporus; species Sceloporus undulatus. The sequence continues at coordinate 590 of NW_024842660.1, forward strand.
AAATCTGTTTGTTTCTATTCATTGTAGAGGTGGTTGTCCTGCTTTCCAAGGTGCAATATTGTCCGACTTTAAGCAGCTGCACCTTCACGCTATGAAAAGTAAAAACCCTCAAAACTCCATAGAGGCCTTTATTCCTTGGGAGATGGCATGCCATAAGCTTAGAGCCTCAACAGAGAAAATCTCCCCATCCCTCCTGCTCCACTGACCACAGATGTGATGGTGGAAGGACAGTGAGTGGGGCCATCAGAGTTGACTTCATTGTGCAGATACCTTCACATGGGAGAAGATGTTTGGTACCAGGTTGCACAAACTAAATTTCTATGAATGCTTCTGGAGAAAGCTAACAGTGGAGAAAGCTAACAGGAAGAAATCAAGTCATTTGAAATGTGCTACAGGAGGAGCGATCTGTAGATACAGTGGTACCTCGGGTTACGAAATTAATTCGTTCCGCGGCTAATTTCGTAACCCGAAAAACCTTCGTAACCTGAATTGCCATAGGCGC
>NW_024842661.1:0-1091 GCF_019175285.1 Sceloporus undulatus
GATGGTGATGGTGATGGTGATGGTGATGGTGATGGTGATGGTGATGGTGATGGTGGTGATGATGACGGTGACGATGGCGATGGCGATGGCGATGACGATGACGATGGCGATGGCGATGGCGATGGCGATGACGATGACGATGACGATGACGATGAGGATGACGATGACGATGACGATGACGATGAAGATGAAAATGAAAATGATGATGATGATGATGAAAATAGTGAGAGTTATACTGCACAGATAGAAGAGAGAATTAAGATGTAAGTATCTTTGTCAGACTTTGGCGGGTTACAAACCACCGAAAAGCGGCGCTCTGCCTCTGCGTCTGGTTGCTGCATCTGGGAACTGCAGCAGCCAAACTGCACGGTTCCTGGACAAAGCAAAGAAGAAGCGCCAAAATGACGCTTCTTCTTGTGCCCCAGATGGAACACCGCAACGCGCTACTCGCACACTCGCGGTGTCACATCCGGGGTACAACGTGCGGACGGTAAGCGTCCAGCACGTAAAGATGGCAGCGCCCGGGTGTATAGGGCGCCGCCATCTTTACGCCCTCGTCACGTGCTAGGGGTGAGGCCGGTATGGACGCTAGGTCCTCGGCCAACCCCTAGCACGTGACAGGGGTGCTGCAAAGGCCCATTTCTAACGGGCCTTCGTTTTCATAAAATGGAGAGGAAATGCAACTCCTATAGTAATATCTGTCCAACAAAAGAATAAGGATTTTAAATTTAAAACTAATTGCAAAACGGATAGATTGGCAAAGCAGCTGCTTGCAAAGGTGAGTAACTGCTAGGCCATTCTACTGATTTTGCAATTAGTTTTGCTTATCTACTGATTTTGCTCTGAAGGACTGCTCTGTCTTCCCCAACAGGAACGGCAAGTGTCCCAATGGGAAAAATCGATTCCAAACAGGACCCCTTTTTATAGTTGGAATAAGCCCTATGTCAGACCTTGTTTTCATAAAAAGTAGAGGAAATGCAACTCCGATAGTAATATTTGTCCAACAAAAGAATAAGGATTTTAAAAAGTCACCAAATGACCACTTTATTAGTTTGAATACTAACATGTTATGACGGCTGGGCTAGAAGCCT
>NW_024842662.1:0-1091 GCF_019175285.1 Sceloporus undulatus
TGTAGTATGAAAGGGACCTCAGTCTTCATAGGAAAGGCAATGAATTCAGCTTCCTTACCCACAGAGGCCACATTCTCGTAATTCTCCATTATCACATAATTGTACACAAGTCGCTGCTTCTTCGTCAACAAATTCCATTCATCCTCAGTGAAATATATCGCCACATCCGCAAAGGTCACCTGCAACAGAAAATAGCCCTCATCCACAGAGTGACTAAGCAAAGGGGGAGGAAAGCACATGGTGCATCCAAATATTATTTGATCACTTTAGAATTCAGTCCAGGAAATAAACTTTAAATTCTGTCAGCAAGAAAAAAGCTACTGCCTTTGAGATCCAGTTTGTCTCAAATCATTTCAATATAATACACAATATAATTTAGGCCATAACTGGGATATTGAAGATGGATTAGGACACTGACTATCCCAACACATGCAGTACATTTAGCCACCCAAGAATTATGGTGCCTTTAGACATTTCTTCCCACATTTCAGAGGCAAACAACATTTTAATAACATTTCTGGGTTGCACTCTGGGCTTGAGGGCGACTGGGCCCACCTCATATTTAGACCCAGAGATGTTCTCCCATATCCCCCAACATTTTGCAGATTGGAAAAGCAAGACACATGTGGACAAGCATCCCAGAAGGCAGTGAAGATGGCCAAAGTTGTTTATGAGGAAGATCACACAAGCTAGGAAGGGCACAGGAGTTTCCTTTTGCTTCAGCCTCCTGCAAAGGACCATATCCTGTCTCCTTCTTTCCTCTCCTCTTCCCACATTTGAGTTGATGGGCTGCAAACTCAGTTGCACTCAGGAACTGAAGTGAACTGAGAAGGGGGGAAATGGGAGGAGGAGAGAGCAACCGGGACATTTTTAAAAGCCCCTGAAAAAGTAAGGTAACAGAGGATTAACCAGGACTGTCTCTGCCAAACTCTGACAGTATTTTCTTTGCTTCCTTTCATAAATTGGCCCAGCAGTGGCACAGATGAAGCTATTAAGATAGTGACTCACCAAAGAGTTGTTGTACCTCGGCATCCTCTTTCTGTTGGAGCCCAACTCCCTCCGCTTGGCCTCTGTGTTGGCCATCAGGTGGA
>NW_024842663.1:0-1091 GCF_019175285.1 Sceloporus undulatus
GACAGTTGTTCGTCCAAGAGGAAGTCAAGTCAAGAGTCCCTCAAGGCGCAATTCTGTTCCCAGTGCTATTCAACATTTACATGAAACTGCTGGGTGAGATCATTCGGAGACATGGGGCAGGGAGCAGGGAGACCTTGAAACAGTAGTACATACGCTGGTCACCCCTCGGCTCGACTTCTGTAACGCACTCTACATGGGGCTACCCTTGTGGCAAGTTCAGAGTCTTCAATTGGTACAGAATATGGCAGCCAGGCAGGTTATGGGCTCTTCTAGAACTGCCCACATTACACCGGTTCTTAAATCCCTCCACTGGCTGCCAATTAGTTTCCGGACAAGATACAAGGTGTTGGTTCACTCTGGAACGACCTGCCAGATGAGATCCATCCTATTAACACCTTGGAAGCCTTTAGGAAGGCTATTAAGACGGACCTCTCTCCAGACTAGATGAGATCTATTGACTTGCCTCTCCCTCCCCCTGACCCTTGCCATCTTTACTGTGATGGAAATTGCTATTGATGTATATCATTCCTGCCCTCCCCTCTCTCCTTCAGAAAACGACCCGTTTCTTGCCCGAAAAACTTTTTTACTGTATTGTGTTATGAAAGTTTTAAATTTTCTTGCTGTTCAATAGGTTTTTTAAGGGTTGATTAATGTTTTTATAATTGGGAGAAGGGTTTAGGGTGTGGAATTTTAATTGTATTTCTTAACTTGTGTGTTATTTTATTACTGTAATCCTCTTTGATTCCATTGAGAAAAGGTGGAATATAAATAATAATAACAACATCTCTTCAAGGAGGTCAAAAGCCCTTTCAGTATGCTCCCAGAACTGGGTGTGTGTGTGTTTCTGGGGCTGTGGGTCTCTCTGTTGGTCCTGCTCTGCAGGGTTGTTGTGAAGGAAAAGATAAGTATGTGAGGGAGGGTGCCCAATCTGGATCCTGTGGGTCTCTAAGCCTATTTCCCAGGTTGACAGGGGATTGCCAGAGTTTTGAGGTCCCTCCATCTCCCTCCTCTTGGCTTTGGCCAAGAGGATTTTGGCTCTTCTCTCCCCCCCCCCCGAGCCTCCTCCCCCAGGACTCCAGAGAAAACTCCCC
>NW_024842664.1:0-1091 GCF_019175285.1 Sceloporus undulatus
GAAATGGGAAGAAGGGGAAAGGGGAAAATGCTGAGGAGGGGATCTCTTTTCCTGGAGTTTTCACCCATTTCTCTGTCTCCTGGCCTCCTATGCTGGGAGGAAGGGAGAGTGTGGAATTCTGGGAGAGGCTGGCAGTTGCTTGGAGCCTGAATAGGGTTCTAGAAGGCTGGTAGGTTTGACTGTTGGCTGGTTTGGGAAAAGGGCTCCTTCTGGATTTTCTTGTCAGGAAAGGGAAAGTGAGGACTCCCAAATTTGGTTCCTAAGTGAGAATGATGACTGAAGGGGGGACATCTCCCATTTTGGAGTCAATGATGGGGGGCAGGAGAATCTTCTTTGGGGAGCTAGCCTTGGGGGCTGGAAGGCCTCCTCCTCCTCCTCTTTCCTCCCAAAAAAGGCAGTAAGGCTCCTAGGGCTGCTAGGCCTCCTTTCCCCCTTGGAGTCTCCATGGGGCCATGAGATTTCAGAGGGGGAATTAAAGGGAGGGTCTGCGTGTGTTTACGTGTGAACAGACATTTGCTTCTTTTCAGGAAAAAGAAGACTATCTCTGGTGTTGAATCTCTTTGTACACTCCTCACTGAAGGCGGAAACCTGGAAGAAGGGGGCTCTGATTCTGTTTCCTTCATTGCATACAGTTGTTTCTCTTTCAACTGGGATAGATATCCTATAGCCCGGCGAGGCCTTGGGACCGGCCCCAGCCCGGTCCTGCTGCCGATTGCCGCTGGGGCCTTTGGCCTCTTGCGCACAGGGGCAAGGGGGACAATTGTCTATAGACGCCTCAGAAACATGCATTTATATTAACATTTTTTAAAAAATCAGCAATTTTTTTGTGTGTCCTCCACTTTTTTTAAAAGAGTGTCCACCATTTTAAAATGTTGTCCTACATTTGTCCCGGTTTATTTATTTATTTAATTTTTTCCTGTTCCTCTGTTCTGTTCGGTTGGTTTCAGTCTAGAGCAGGACTGCTCAATGTGGCAGTCGGTAAGGGCCAAAATTTTAAAGGCTGAACTTATTTAGGCCGCAGATAGGTTTTTAATGGCTCGCTTTCCAACTCTTCACTTGAAGGCGAGTGTTGACCCTTCCTTTGCCGCCAA
>NW_024842665.1:0-1091 GCF_019175285.1 Sceloporus undulatus
GATTAAAGTAAGAAAGTTTATGTGAGTAACCCAAGCATGACCCTGCTTCTTATGTCCCTAAATCCATGGTATGATTGTATCCTTACGTATAGGAGCTAGCAAAGAATGGGGACTGCCTTGAGGGAATCAGTGGAAGCAGGTAGTCAAAGGACTGTTGAAAAAAATATTCCATTAACCATGTGCAAAAATACTTTGATTGACAGGTGAAATCATATCCTGTGGGACTCCCATAGAGTCCTGAGTCAGAGCCCAAGGCACGATGCAAGCTAACTGCAGAGGTCATTTCATGCTGTTTGGCACCAGGAGATGACTCACAAGCAAGCAATACAATATGCAGCTCACATGCAGATTGGTGTGGATTGGAGTTCTGTGTAGAAGACATGGTGAAGTTGATGGAAGTCGGAGAGGAGAGCTTGCAAATAGTTGTATTATTTTGCAACTCAAGAGAGAGAACCTCCAAGGATTTTGATGAAATCAACTGTGTCTGTCACTTATTTTTCACTGTGGAAAGTGGTCAGTGCATTGCCAATATCTATATCTGGATATCTGCTTTTGTACTCTGCTATGTTATTATTGTGCTGCATCTGGGAGTATCACCCTCAGGTTGTGCTGTATATTGGTTTCTCAACACGACTGGAATTCAGAGCCAAGATGCACCTGAGAGCCAGTGTGCTAATCCTTTGTCTGTGATATTTGCACCAAGCACCCGTTGCATTCAATTTGATTTCAGACCATTCTTCCCCCCAGGAAACATTCTGAAGTGATTTAATCCTTGTTGAACATTCGGTTTCTTCCCCAAGCAACAATTACAGTGTAAATATCTGCCCTGAATGGCTGTTCTTTGATGTCAGTCCAATTACAGACAGACAGTCTGTCGGTTTACATGGCTAAGCACCTCAATGCACTCGCCAACCCCATTTGTCCCAGGAGCTCCTGACTTCTCTTCCCATTTTGAACCCTCAGCAATTGGAATCCAGATCCGCCTAGGTAAGGTATTACCATTATGAAAGTCTTACATCTCTTGGCCACTCCCACCTGATATCTAGTTGTAATCCATGTGTGAACCCTTATGTGTGTGTGTGTTTTGCTTT
>NW_024842666.1:0-1091 GCF_019175285.1 Sceloporus undulatus
CCCCAAGACAAATAATACATTAAAACCCCAAAACCTAAAACTCCACCTTCTTCCAAACCTAGCCACCATCTCCAGTTCCCAGTCAATGGCCCACAATTAACAAGGCTACCTTTGTCATTCCCAGAAACTAGTCCCCTTTCTGTTAATACCTTCCCCCCAACTTTCTTCAGCTAACATCCCACACAATCCAAAGCCTATCAATCAAATAACTATTCTAGACAGCTGCAACAAATTCCACCCTCTATCTAGCTAACCCATTGCACAACTCATTATCCCCAGTCACATTTATAAACTAAAGCAATGATCTACACTAATAGCAGTTAAAAGCTAAAATTAAGAAAATATAACTTTAAAACATAAAGACATATGGACAGACAAACCTAACACACAAATCACAAGGGCATTTTCGTATCACCACAGGAATAAAAACATATTCTTTGTATTCCTCCTTCACAAAAATAATGTTAGTTCATTTCTGGGATTTTTGTGGCTTCTTTCCTGTGTGGCCTTTCTGATGTCTTACTAGGTTTGACTTCCAAGAAAAACCTTTCCCACAATGCTGGCATTTGTATGGCTTCTCTCCTGTGTGGACTCTCTGGTGTAACACTAGGTATGACTTTGAAGAAAAACATTTCCCACAATGTTGACATTTGTATTTCTTCTCTCCAGTGTGGACTCTCTGGTGTTTCACTAGGTCTGACTTCCAAGAAAAACCTTTCCCACAATGCTGGCATTTGTATGGCTTCTCTCCTGTGTGGATTCTGTGATGTTGCACAAGCCGTGACTTCAAAGAAAAGCATTTCCCACAATGCTGGCATTTGTATGGCTTCTCTCCTGTGTGGACTCTCAGATGCTTGACAAGGACTGACTTGTAAGCAAAATGTTTCCCACAGTGCTGGCATTTATGTGACTTCTTTCTTGTATGGACTCTCTCATGACTGACATGTGCTTCTGTAAACAATGACAATGACAGACAAGACTGAATCTCAGCATTAAGAGAGGAAGATGTTAGCCCAAGATTTAGCCCCACTTTAACCCCTCCCTATGTGAGATTAAATTAATTTGGGCGCGTTACACATGCGCCGAAAGTA
>NW_024842667.1:0-1091 GCF_019175285.1 Sceloporus undulatus
AAAGTGGTGCCAAACCAGATTAATTATGTAGTGTGGATGCCACTTTCCAAGGAAAGCATTCAGATTCAGTTATTTTATTCCACCTTTCTTCTATGCCACGCTCGCTTTCTGACAACGTCACTCTCTGGGTTTCAACAGAGGAAGAACCGGTATTATTTCTGTATTTTATTTTTTACAAAGCAAGGCCTCCCTGGCCTTTGACCCCTTCGCCCTAAGTCTGCCAACTCCAGTTGCTTCAAGGGAGGGAAACACACAGTAATACACAACACACATAATACACACACCACCACCTCTGTAGGGTTGGAAAAGACATCATGGCTGGTGCTAAAAGTTTCAGAGGGGAAACTTTCTGCCAACTTTTCGGTCCAGGTTTGGGAGGGAGGGTGCCACCAATGCTTCCTCTTCCTCCTCCTCCACACACACACACAGCTCAAGCCAAAAGGCTTCCAACTTTTCCCCTGTCAGGCGCTCTGTTTCCTGGCAGGGAAGGGCCCAAGAGGGACTTTACATGGGGGGCTTCCCCCCCCCCCTTAAGAAGCTGTTTAGAAAAGGAAACCCTCCAAGCCTTTGGGCAAAAGGCTGGAAAGCCTGGTGGGTGGGCTCGGCTGAGGGAAGCGGGTCTCTCCTTCTGCTCTCTCTCCTCTCGCCAGACCCACCGCCCCACTCCTCTTTCCCCCTTCCTCCTCCTCCTCTCCCTCTCTCTACTTCTTCTCCTCCACCAGCCCACTCCTTCCTCTCCCCTCTTTCTCTTCCTCCTCTTCTTCCTTCCCCCTCCTCCTCCTCTTCTTCCACTCTCTTCTGCTCTTCTTCCTCCTCCTTCCCCTCTTCCTCCTTTTCCTTCTACTTCTCCTCTTCTCCCTCTCCTCTTCTACTTCTCCCCTCTTTCTCTACATCTTCTCTTCATCTTTCTCTCTCCTCCTCTTCCTCCTAACTTTCCCCCCACTCTTCCTCCTTTTCCTGTCTTCTTCCTCTTCCTCAGTCATTCCCCTCTTCCTCCTCCTCCTTTTCTTCTTCCTCTCTTCTGCTCTTCCTCCTCCTCCCGCTCTTCTTCCTCTCACTCCTCTTCCTCCTCCTCCTTCATCCCACTCCTC
>NW_024842668.1:0-1091 GCF_019175285.1 Sceloporus undulatus
CTTAACCCTCTAACTTACTGCTGGAGAGAGAAAACAAGACATTTTTTGTGAAGTCGAAGGCTTTCATGGCCGGCATCCATAGTTTCTCTGAAGATGCCAGCCACAGATACTGGCGAAACGTCAGGAAGAAACTCTTCTAGAACATGGCCACATACCCCGAAAACCCCACAAAAAAACTAAGAAAGTTTTTCTCAGACAGTTAAGGTGTCTTGCTTGTTTGCCCCAATCCAATCATTATGCTATCTATAAAATGCATATACAGTCAGCCCTTCTTATACACCGATTTTTAATACATGGATTCAAGCATTCGCAGTTTGACAATGTTAAACAAAAGTATAAATTTCAAATATCAAACCTTGATTTTCCATTTTTTATAAGGGACACCATTTTGCTATGTCATTATATTAATGGGACTTGAGCATCCATGGATTCTGTTATCCACGGGGGATCTTGTAACCAAACCCCAGCATATAACAGGGGTCCACTGTAATATACACAGTGGTTAAAAGAAAACAACAACACATTATGTCCTTTTAGTGGATAATTCACTTAATATCTCTTTTTAAAAGAAATGCACACATGGATGTGTGATTCCAGTTCTCTTGTCAAACCAAACAAATACATTCAGTTTCCATATTATTATTATTATTAACCTTTATTTATGAAGCGCTGTAAATTTACACAGCGCTGTACTGTACAAGCAATCTTTTTAGTTAGACGGTTCCCTGCCCTCGGGCTTACAATCTAAAAAGACATGACACAGAAGGAGAAGGGAGTGGTGGAGGGAGAGGGTAAGAGGTCCAGCAGTTCCTCTCTACCTCCAAGGCCTGGACCAAGGCAGATGGACTGGAGGGAGCGCTTGGCTTCAAAATGGAAGGTTAATCTTCATCCAGGGAAAATACATACTCTCAAGTAGGATAATACATATACAATACATAGCAATACAGGAAATGGTTCGATAAACAGGCAACAAAAGAACATCAGATAGTAAGCGACAATTATGCAATGCCTCGGAAGGCTTCTCTGAACAGGATGGTTTTCAACTCCGTTTTGAAGCTAGTTAAAGAAGTGATGGCTCTTGCTTGTGGGGG
>NW_024842669.1:0-1091 GCF_019175285.1 Sceloporus undulatus
GGAATCACATTTGACTTGTGAGTAATTTGTTAATACTGCTTAATCATTATTGATGTTTTCAGGAACACACGCACAGAGAGAAAATAGCCTGAGCTAAACTAGTCTTGGTTGCTGGGATTTTGGGTGATTGGTTTTTGGGAGGGGAGGAGGAGGGGAATCATCTCATCACTTTCCTTTCATGTATCCTGTGGATTTTCTTTTCTTGTCATTTTAGATTACTGTAGAGCCTACAAGAGACTGTTCAGGCCAACAACCTAGTACAAGAATCAGCTGTAATGACAGCAGCACAAACTGGAGGAAGAATATTCCCACTTGGATATGATTTGCTTTACTTTGCTTTCATAGTTGTCTTGTGGTTTATTACATAAAGAGAAATAATAAGTGTCTCCAGATATTTTACTGAAATATAAAAGGGAATGTCTTTGTGGACTCCAGTAAGACAGAACAATCTATTCAGCCAAATCTCAAAGCCAGTTGGGCTAATTTGATCTGGATCAGATTGGTCTAAATAGGTTTGGAACAATGTGATAGTGATACAGCCACCAAATAAAATAAAGGTGAGATCATGTGTCTCCAACATGTTGCAAAGCAGTTCCATGAAAGGCAAGTATAAGGGTGGGGAGGGATAGTCAGAAGGGAGATGAAAGGAAGAGCTCAGTGCTAGTGGTGATTTTTTCTTAGCATGGGAACGTTATTTGTTCTTGGCTGCAAGAATGAAATTCATGAATATTTACACATCTGCTTCAGAATTACTGCTTTTGGATGGGATTGTCAAAGATAAAATCTCTTTGGGAATGCTGCCTTCTAAAAGTTGGCATGAACCTTCAAATTCAACAACTACCCAGACACTTCAGAAATAGGTTGGATTCAGTAGTTTTCTTTCAAAGACAGATATGCCTTTCTCTACCTGTCCACACTGCTTCTGAACTTGTGGCATTTAATTATTTTTTAAAATACCCTTTATATTGTTGGTGTCATAGTTTCACAGGTCAGTAGAATCTTAGCCAATGATTCTGCATTTCAAGGTTGGCGAGCATTGGCTTGCTCCTATTGGGCCTCCAATTTCAGTACAAAAATGGTGAAAGGAGAAA
>NW_024842670.1:0-1091 GCF_019175285.1 Sceloporus undulatus
AGATTACAAGAAGAAGCGGGGATTAAAATAAGCAAAAAGGTAAGATACCTAGGTATCTGGATTTCAAAAAAAACGAATGAATTATTTGAAAATAATTATGTAAAATTATGGACGGAGATAAAAAAAGATATGACAAATTGGAAAAGATTACAATTATCTTTATTAGGTAGAATAGCAGTAATAAAAATGTCGGTACTGCCGAAAATGTTATTTCTGTTCCAGATGATTCCCATTATTAATTCAGACAAACCATATAAAGCCTGGGACAAAGATATAACAAAATTTATTTGGCAAGGTAAGAGACCAAGAATAAAATTGAAATTAATGCAGGATGCCCAAGAAAGAGGAGGTATGGCTCTTCCCAAACTACAACTATATGCGGAAGCATGCAGTCTCATGTGGTTGAAGGATTGGATAAATTTGGAGGAAAGGAGGTTGTTAGAATTAGAAGGGGAAGGTTTAAGTTATGGTTTCCATGCATATCTAGCATATGAGAAAGAAAAGGTTAATCAAACTGTAAACAATCATAGTGTGAGAAGAAATCTGTTAAGAGTATGGAATAAATATAAAAATAGGATTATATATAGGTTTCCTATGTGGCTCTCACCTCATGAGGCCATTTACAGGAAAGAGATGATTCGGAGAGAGAAATGGTTTAAATACAGTGAATTAACAAAGAAAGAACAAGGTAAGATCAAAATAAAAACACAAGCAGAATTGGAACAGATAGGATTTGATATGGGGTGGTACGCATATAGGAGAATATATGAGAGAACATTAAAAGATCTAAAAACCTATGGAGAGGTAGAAGATAGAACAGAATTAGAGAGGTTATTAACAAAAGATCAGGATAAATTGATTGGGAAAATATATAAGAAATTATTGGAATGGGAAATGGAAGGAGAGAGTGTTAAAGATACTATGATTAAATGGGCTAGATATATCGGATATAATATACAATTTGACCAATGGGAACATGTATGGACAAAGGGATTAAAGTATAGCGCTTCTCAAAATATAAAAGAAAACTGGTACAAAATGTTCTATCGATGGTATCTAACTCCAGAAAAACTAGCCACAATTTATAAAAA
>NW_024842671.1:0-1091 GCF_019175285.1 Sceloporus undulatus
ATGCAGATCAAGGCAAACGTCTTGTTATGGTTGACATTATAATACTCAAAGCTGTTTAAGATGGTGGTTCCAATGTTATTTCTTATTTGCCTTCCTGACAAAGAGCCATTTTGCTCTTCAACTATCGCTTCTGCTGCTAAAACCCTTTTTAATCTATTGGCCATAATTTGAGTGTGTATATATATATATATATATATATATATATATATATATATAATACATATTAAGAAGGGATAACGGTATGTAATAAGTCATCTGAGGGCTGTCTTTCCCTTCTTTCAGGCTTAATGTTATACTTGCTCCGTTCCAGGTCTGAGGTATTCCTTTTATGTGGATTAAGCTTATCAGTTTATATATAAGGGTTCCAGTAATTGATTTTAAAAGGTTTTATAAAATATAGCTATAAAGCCATAACATGTAAATTCTTCTGAGAAAGAGGTGGAAATGAGAGACAATAAATAACTATTAAGAACACTCTGATAAGACTTTAATCCAGTATGAATCACATGAAGCCATTGTTTTGGGGAGAAGAAGGTGCAGAATGGAAACGTGTACGAAAACGATTGATGTGAATGTTTACATGAGACGAAACTGACAAGACCTTTTTGATTTAAAAACCCCAAACCTGAAAAAGACGTTGCCCGCTTAGCCTGGGGAGACCTAGGCTTCTCGGGGGGCTTTCATGACCAGTTTATTCAGAGGGGCTTCTTGGTCACTGCCATCCTCTGAGGCTGAGAGAGTGTGACATTGCCCAAGGTCACTTCCCAATGGGTTTACAGGAATTCAAATCCTGGCCTCAAACCAGTACACCAGATTGGCTTCAAATACTTCAACAAACTGCACCTAAACCCAGAATAATCCACAGGATGTAGCCATGGAGGTTAAAGTGGTATAAAACTGCTTTATTTATCCTTCAGTTTGGTGTGTGATTAGTGAAAGGAGGAAGGATGCAAAGGAGGGAAGGAAAGAGTTTGGGCGCAAAGCCATGGAGATTCAGGGGAAATCATTTTAGTGATCTGGGAAAGATGCCAGGCTGAGTCCTTTGCTTTCTTTCTTTAAATATATTTTATTGAGTATTAAAAACATACACT
>NW_024842672.1:0-1091 GCF_019175285.1 Sceloporus undulatus
CGCCGTCGGGGCCCTGGAAGATGGTGTCCATGGACTTTATCACAGATCTGCCCCTCTCTGCTGGCTGCACCACCATTTGGGTGGTGGTGGACCTTTTTTCAAAGATGGCGCACTTTGTGCCGTGCGCTGGTCTGCCCACTGCGAAAGAGACGGCCCGGCTGTTTGTGCAGCATGTGTTCAGGCTCCATGGAATGCCCGAAGGGGTAATTTCGGACCGCGGCAGCCAGTTCACCGCCCGGTTCTGGACCAGCTTGCTCCGGCTCCTAGACGTCACGCCTCATCTGTCCTCGGCACATCATCCAGAGTCTGATGGTCAGACAGAGAGGACCAATGGGACCCTGGAGCAGTACAGTGGTACCCCGGGTTACGAATTTAATTCGTTCCGCCGCCGCGTTCGTAACCCGAAAGCCTTCGTAAGCCGAAAAAGCCATAGGCGCTAATGGGGAAAAGCCGCGATTTCGTGCGAAAAAGCGCCGAAAAGCACCAAAAATTTTTTCGTAACCCGAAATAACCTTCGTAACCCGGAACAGCTTTTTTCTATGGATTTTTTTCGTAACCCGGAAATTTCGTAAGGCGGCGCATTCGTATCCCGGGGTACCACTGTACCTCCGTTGCTATGCCAGTTACCGCCAGGACAATTGGGTTGAGTTACTCCCACTGGCTGAGTTCGCATATAACAACTCAGTCCATGCTTCGACTCAGCAAACACCTTTCTTCGCCACAGGGGGCTTCCATCCACGAGGGTTTCCAGCGGTGGTTCCAGTCTCCGAGGTCCCTGCGGCGGATCAGTGGCTCCAGGAGCTCAAGGCGGCGCAGTCCTTGCTGCAAGAGCAGCTTGAGGTGGCAAAGGAGGCTTATAAGAAAGGAGCGGATCGGCATCGCCAGGAGGGTTCTCCTTTGCAGGTGGGGGACTCGGTCTGGCTCTCCACGCGGCATCTGCCCCTGAAGCGGCCCTGCCGGAAGTTGGACGCTCGGTTTGTGGGGCCGTACAAGATCGTGGCCCAGGTGAATCCGGTGGCGTTTCGGCTCCAACTTCCCCGGACTTGGCGGATCCATCCGGTGTTCCATCGCTCCCTGCTGCTCCCAGCCTC
>NW_024842673.1:0-1091 GCF_019175285.1 Sceloporus undulatus
TCCCATTCAATTGAATGGGCGCATGCGCCCATTGCACCCCGCGCGTGTCCGCGCCACTGTGCCGCCGCGCACGAGCCCCATTGTTTCCAATGGGGCTCGAGCATGGGCGGAATTCACCTTACGCAGAGGGATTCGGAATGGATCCCCCACGTAAGGCGAGGACGCACTGTATTATTCTGCTGTACATAAAACATATACTAGACTAGATTACATTTTTGTTTCAAAAAATATGATAACTAAAGTTTTAGATATCGAAATATCAAGTATAAAAGTAAGTGACCATGCTTTGGTGAGTGCAGAAATTATTATTATTAAGAAAGATTATGAACAAATAAAGAGGTGGAGGTTAAACACCAAGATATTGAATTATAAAGATATAGTAGATAAAATTGGAAAGGAATGGCAAGAAACATGGGATATGAATAATAAAGATGTGACAAAAGGTTTGTTATGGGATACGATGAAGGCAGAAACAAGAGGAATATGTATAAAAGAATCACATAACCTTCGAAAAAGACAGGAAGAAAGAAAAAAGAAATTAGAATCAGATATAGAACAATTAGAGAAAAGATATATAGTTAATAGAAGTAAGCAGACTTATGTGGAATTGAGAGCAAAAAGGGAGGAATTGCAAAAGATAGAAATAGATGAAGTACAAGAAAACTTGATTTATTTAAGAAGGGAATATTTCAAATATAGTAATAAAAATTCAAAAATGCTGGCCAGGTCCAGACAGAAAAAGAAAATGGAAAGTATGGTAAACATATTGAAGGATAGATCTGGGACGATGTGTAGATTGACGAAGGAAAAAATAAAGGTTTTTGAAGAATGTTATAAAGATTTATATCAAGCAGGAAAAAAAACATTAGATAAAATAGAAAATTATGTACAAGAAAATTGGGGACAAACAACAAAGGAGGAAGATAAAGAATTACTGGAAAAAACCATTGAAAAGGCAGAGATAATGGAGGTAATTAGAAAGTTAAAAATGAGGAAAGTCCAGGAATGGATGGTTTGGGACCTGAATACTATTAAGTGTTTGAAAAGATATTAATCCCAAAGTTGCTAGAATTATATAATGGAATACTACA
>NW_024842674.1:0-1091 GCF_019175285.1 Sceloporus undulatus
GGTATGATGGTATTGTGCGAAATAACGTGAATTCGAACCGCCCAGTGCAGAAGACCCCCAGTTCCAGACTCATCTGATAATGTCTTCTGTTTGGTAGATCCAGAAAGGATAACAATGTACCTTGGATAACCTATAAAGATCTAAACAATAAAGAAAAAGATGGCTTTTCTCCCAAATAATTTGAACAGCTGAAAGAAGAAGGGAAGATCAGGGACTGGTTCACTTATGCACAATTGACAGAAAAACTGAGAAAAGACAAAAAAGAACCAGGATTGAATAAGGGAACAACGACGATAGATAAAATCTTATTTGATAAGGAGAAAGGTCACATCTCAAAATATTATAAGGTCCTTAAAGAAAGAGATCTAGAACAGGAAGAAATAAAACACAATATGACTGTATGGGCCCAAGAGGTCAGAAAACCAAAAGAACTGATCAAGTGGGAGAAGACAATAAAAGAATCGAATAACTTCACATTATATCAAAACTACCAAGAATTTTTTAAAAAAATGTTTCATCACTGGTACATTACTCCTCATAAGTTAAAACATATTTACAAGACTATGAATTCAGATTGCTGGAAATGTCACAAAGCTAATGGCACATTTCTTCATATGTGGTGGAACTGTAAAAAAGCAACACTCTTCTGGAAAACAATACATACAACAATAATTGAAATCACCCAGAGCAATTTAATATATGACCCTCTTCTTTACCTCCTAAATATGATGCCAGCAAATTTATGCAGAGATGTAGGGGAAAGCAAGACGAGCAGACGTATCATTCGCGGATAAAATCTCTCGGATAAGAGCTGATCTTGACGCCAGATCCTAGAGTAGAGGTATCCAGAGCTTCCTTGGACTTGGTTACACTGGATCAATTGGAGTCTGTCAGTACCGAGGATGTGGACAAGATTCTTCGGAGCGTTAGGAAGACGAATTGTTGTTCTCTTGATCCCTGCCCTTCATGGTTGACAGCTCAAGGGGGAGCGGTTGTTACAGAGATGTTACACCGCATCATTAATTCATCTCTCAGGGAAGGGTAGTTTCCATCTACTTTGAAGACGGCCATTGTAAAACCATTGTTGAAAA
>NW_024842675.1:0-1091 GCF_019175285.1 Sceloporus undulatus
TTTACTGAAGTAGCAGTCAGAAAGTGGGATGATTGTTTGCAATATTCGACACATTTTCGCTGAAAAAACTCAAGCGGCTTATTAGCGTGATTGGGGTGTAATGTCTTTAAGAGACAACTTAATTTATTTGGCTTCATGCTGTCCGCTGCCAACATTTTTAGACATAGTAAGCACACCGGTCTTTCCTCGTCTCCCACTGTAGTCACAGTGAAGCCAAGCGCTACATACGCCTCGTCATATTTCCTCGTCTTAGCCTTCGGAAGACTTTCTTTTATCTCATTCTCTCCTTCTCTCTCCGCCTGTCTTCTCATCCCTGTTAAAAAATTTTTTCATGATGTCACTTGAGGGTCTGTTACACTTCGTGTCTACAAAGAGAAGAGGATGCAACTGAGAGTGATCCTTTTTAATTGTCAGAAATTTGTAAAATACAAAGATTAAAAGCATAAAAATGAGCCACACCTACATCAGTTGTGGAGCAATGGCAATAAGGCATAGATGGATGAATGCCCCCTACAGGTCGTGTTGACGCGTTTCAAAGCATAATAAAAGCCTTTTCATCAGAACACTGACCTTTTTTGGCTGAATCGGCAGTGTCCCCTTTTATGTGTCCTTTATTTTAGGCGTTTTTCTGTACAGAGGACTGATTTCCGGGTCTAAAAGTCACACGGGCGGGTTTGGCCAATCAGGATAGAGCATCCGCTATCTGTTGGAGTTCCCCAGGGCTCTGTCTTGGGTCCCCTTCTGTTCTCTGTATACACACTGTCTCTAGGTAAACTCATCAGTTCTTTTGGTTTCTCCTATCATATGTACGCCGACGACACTCAGCTGTATCTCTCCACTCCTGACTTTTCGACAGGGCTTGAACAGCAAGTTTCTTCTGGTCTGACTGCCATCTCTCAGTGGATGCGGCTTCGGCGCTTGAAGCTCAACATGTCTAAGAATGAGCTTCTCGTCTTTCCACCTAAACCCACCCTTCATTATTCCTTTTCTGTTTCTGTTGACGACACTTCTATTCAACCGGTTCATCAACCCCGCAGTCTTGGCTTCATTTTTGACTCTTCTCTGTCATTTATTCCCCAGATCCAGGCCAC
>NW_024842676.1:0-1091 GCF_019175285.1 Sceloporus undulatus
GACTTTTCTGGCAAAGAGCCTTCATGGGTCACTTCCTTTCGCCGGGTGCGAGGAGAGTGAGAGTTTATCACACTGAGGCTACTTTCAGCATTAAAGAGAGGTTAAAGCGCATTTAAAGCATCCCACAAATAAAGTGGACATGGTGAGTAATTGCATGAATGATTATCACACGCAATTGCGCAAATAAAGTGATATCGGAAATGCAATGAAATCCCAAAAGTAAAAAGATGTGCATTAATGCTTCTTTGTGACCACTTTAATGGCGGGGCTTTGTGCGACATTGTTTGAAATCGTTTTGCGTAGTTACGCGATTTTGGGGGGATATTCATGGGATAAACTCCCAATCTCCTTCGTGTGATAAACTCCTTAGTTGCACATGAGCATGAAGCATTTCCATCTTGTGAAACCAGAGTCATAGTCCAGTGCTCAAACCACTATGCCATAGTGGCATAGGTCAATGAATAGGTCTGTTTTAATGAGGATTAAGGCTGCATCCACACTGCAGAAATAATGCAGTTTGACGCCACTTTAACTCTTATGACCCAGTGCTATGGAATCCTGGGATTTGCCGTTTGTTGAGGCACCAGAACCTTTTGACAAAGAAAGCTAAACGTCTCACCAAACTTTAATTGTTATCCTAGGTTTATGTTTATTATTTTTATTTGTTGCTTGCTATATTTTATTATTTAAATGTTAATATGTATTATGTTTGATTGTTTTTGTAGAATGTACGACATTTGTTTTTGATTGATTGTATCTACAGCATTGTATAAATTTGCAGCACTTTATAAATAAAGCTTAATAATAGTAATAATACCCAGAGTCCCATAGCACTGAGCCATGGCAGCGAAAGTAGTGTCAAACTGGAAGCATCCCTATAACGCAGTTCTCATTTCCCAGCTGCTGAAACCCAGGACTGGAATCCTTTTGCTGAGTCCCAAAGAAGAGAGGGTTGCCCATCAAATCCATTGTTGAACATCATAGAATCATGACAGGTTTGTCACACAAAGGAGATGGGGAATTTGTCTCGTCAATATCCTAGGAAGGTTGCGTAATTTTGCAAAATGATTTCACACAATATCGCACAAAAC
>NW_024842677.1:0-1091 GCF_019175285.1 Sceloporus undulatus
TTTTTATTTTATTATTTTATTTTTTTGGCCATTGAACCTTCAACTTTTCCTGCAGAGAAATCCTATCCTATGTTTGTGTGTTGTGTATGTACCTAACCTCTCAACATAGGGGGAGCCCTTGAGTTTTCCTAGGCAAGGAATACTCAGAAGTGGTTTTGCCAGTTCCTTCCTCTGAAATATAGCCCATAGCACCTGTATTCATTAGGAGTCTCCCATCCATGTGCTAACCAGGGCTGACCCTGTTTAGCTTCCAAGATCAAACAGGATCTGGTGTCTTTAGGATATTTACGTTCACTCAGAAGCAAAACCAGCTATGTCAATGGGGTTCACTCCCTAGGGTGTTCAAACCCACAAAGGTGTGGCTCTGGCTGAGCTTCAACCCCAGAAGCCTCCTACTGCTGCTGCTGCTGCTGCTTCTTCTTCTTATTCTTATTCTTATTCTTATTCTTATTATACTTTATTTATATAGCACTGTAGATTTGCACAGTGCTATACATACAAACAATAAAATAGATACGAGTAAACCTACTCATAGTGTACAATCTAAGAAATAGTAGCATAATACATATAAATAATACATAACAATACAGGAAAGGGTTCAATAAAACAGGCAACAAATTAAAAATGTCAAATAGCAAATAATAGTCACACAGTGCCTGGGAATGCTTCTCTGAACAGGATGGTCTTCAACTCAGTTTTGAAACTGGTTAAAGAAGTGATGAGCTGTGTTCGTGGGGGAAGGAGATTCCAGGAGTGAGGGGTAGCAAGTGAAAAGGGATGGATCCGGGATGGGGCAGTGAAAATCCTAGGCTGGGACAGCAGAACAGAGGGCACAAGCAGGAAGGCGAGAAGAAAGGAGGTTAGATAAATAAGGAGGGGCCAAAAAGACGGCGGAGAGAACGCATCGGGATCCGTGAGCGGGAACCCGCTGCTCTACCTCGGGCTGGCCCAACTACGTAGCAACCGGGGTTGTGAAGTGTTGGGCAATATCCCTATTGTTGTTTAGGGATCAACCTGACCCCCAAGGACTTTAGGAGCTACCGAGCCGACCGGGAAGGGGAAGGAGGGCAGCGGCTTGTGAGCCCGAAGAG
>NW_024842678.1:0-1091 GCF_019175285.1 Sceloporus undulatus
CAGCTGATATACTGCTAATGTTGTATAATGTCTTTTCCCTCACATCTGCTAGCAGCAAATATCATAATCACATCCCACTCATATTCTGCTTCTTCTCAGCAAAGAAAGAGGACCCTTGAGATATGTACATCTGCGTATATATTTGTGTAAGTGACCACATCCACTCCCAAACCTTGACCCCTTAGCTGGTCTCATATTTTGTCCTTAGGGCCACAAAAACAATGTTTTGCCATGTAGAATATCAGATATGTGTATTTGTGTGTGCTTTTCTGCTCTATAGAAACAAGCCAAGCATGAAACAAAAATGTCTAGCTGGAAGCATGGATGTGGAGTTGGAGTGAGAGTTGGAAGCAATTTTGGGTGGAGTCAGAGTCAGAAGAAATGTACTGAACCTGGCTCCAAAATAAAAACATATGATATAAAATCTATGGGAAATGTATTTTATACCTATTGTTAATACTTAGATAAATATGACCTTAATAGATTAGAAATCTGGGCCATAGCTAACAAAATGAATTTCAACACAGAGAAATGTAAGGTACTGCACTTAAGGGGGAGAAATGAAATGTACAGATATAGAATGGGTGACACCTGGCTGAATGAAGCTACATGTGAAAGGGATCTGGGAGTCCTAGTAGATCACAAGTTGAACATGAGTTAACAGTGTGATGCGGCAGTTAACAAGGCCAATGCGATTTTAGGCTGCATCAATAGACATATAGTGTCTAGATCAAGGAAAGTAATAGTGCCACTCTATTCTGCTCTGGTCAGGCCCCACTTGGAATATTGTGTCCAATTCTGGGCACCACAATTCAAAACAGATGTTGAGAAACTAGAGCGTGTCCAAAGGAGGGTGACTAAAATGGTGAAGGTTCTGGAAATCATTCCCTATAAGGAACGACTTAGGGAGCTGGGGATGTTTAGCCTGGAGAAGAGAAGGTTAAGAGGTGATATATAGCCCTGTTTAAATACTTGAAGGGATGTCACATTGAGGAGGAAGCTAGCTTGTTTTCTGCTGCTCCAGAGACTAGGACCCGGAGCAATGGATGCAAGCTCCAGGAAAAGAGATTCCACCTCAACATTAGGAGATA
>NW_024842679.1:0-1091 GCF_019175285.1 Sceloporus undulatus
GGCCAGAGATGGAGGGAGGGACTGGGATTCAAGCCAATAAGGGCCAGGGATGGAGGGCGGGACAGGGATTCCAGCCAATCAGGGCCAGGGATGGTGGGAGGGACTGGGATTCCAGCCAATCAGGGCTAGGGATGGTGGGAGGGACAGGGATTCCAGCCAATCAGGGCTAGGGATGGTGGGAGGGACAGGGATTCCAGCCAATCAGGTCCAGGGATGGTGGGAGGGATGGGGATTGTAGCCAATCAGGGCCAGGGATGGTGGGAGGGACTCGGATTCCAGCCAATCAGGGCTAGGGATGGTGGGAGGGACAGGGATTCCAGCCAATGGCAGCCCTCAGAGTGTCCTCTGGAGGCAATCATGTGTAAAATACATATCATAAAAACATCACAAAGTATAAATTTCCAATTACAGTAATTGCAGGGCAATTATGCTGTTATGACCGGAAGTAAACATATACACAATTATAATTATATATACATGCTGATGTTGACCAGAACCTGGGGGGTGTATACATGCGCAGATGCATCCATGTGCATGCATATCTACACACATATTTCTCCATGCATTTGCTTATGTTTAAATTGTACGCAAGTAAAATAGTATTTTTATGTGTACATGTGCTTGCATCTCTCTCTCTCTCTATATATATATATATATATGTGTGTGTGTGTGTGTGTGTGTGTGTGTATCTATGGGTATTGTATGCAAGATCTATAGACTTGAAACATTCCATATATGTGTGTGTGTGTAGGCTCTTAAAAGTATAAGTCTTAGTGCACTTAGATAGAGATGCCTCCGCACACACACACATATATATATATATATATACACATATATCCATATATGTCTATGCACAAACAGACATGCCACATCCATCTGTTGTTGTCCATTGTTCTGGTTCCAGGTGATGCTGGAAAAGAGGCCCTGCCTCCAGCGGAACCAGAGGCTGCAGGCGATGAGCGAGCCCCCATATTTTAACCCAAACCTCACGGCTGGCAGTGGATCAGAACTCCAAGGCCTGTCTCTTATAATGGAATCATAATGGGTTAACAAAGGAAGTGTGTCCCCACTGCTTGGTTAGTTCTCTTTCC
>NW_024842680.1:0-522 GCF_019175285.1 Sceloporus undulatus
CCCATAGTCACAAGCAGCACAAAATGGCTGCCAGAACACAAGTGGGAGGGACTGGGACTCCATCCAATCAGGGCCAGGAATGGTGGGAGGGACAGGGATTCCAGCCAGTCAGAGCCAGGAATGGAGGGAGGGATGGGGATTCCAGCCAATGACAGCCCTCAGAGTGTCCTCAGGAGGAAATCATGTGTAAAATACATATCATAAAAACATCACAAAGTATAACAAATTCAATTACAGTAATCGCAGGGCAGTTATGCTGTTATGACCGGAAGTAAACATATACACAATTATAATTATATATACATGCTGATGTTGCCCAGAACATGGGATGCACAGGTGCATCCATGTGCATTCATATGTACTTGAATATTTCTCTATGCATTTGCTTATGTTTACAGTAATATATATTTATATATACAGAAGAGTATATATAAATGTGTGTGTGTGTGTGTGTGTGTGTGTGTGTGTGTATATATATATATATGATCCAACATATATGTGTACATGTGCTTGCATCTCTCT
>NW_024842680.1:622-1090 GCF_019175285.1 Sceloporus undulatus
CCCATAGTCACAAGCAGCACAAAATGGCTGCCAGAACACAAGTGGGAGGGACTGGGACTCCATCCAATCAGGGCCAGGAATGGTGGGAGGGACAGGGATTCCAGCCAGTCAGAGCCAGGAATGGAGGGAGGGATGGGGATTCCAGCCAATGACAGCCCTCAGAGTGTCCTCAGGAGGAAATCATGTGTAAAATACATATCATAAAAACATCACAAAGTATAACAAATTCAATTACAGTAATCGCAGGGCAGTTATGCTGTTATGACCGGAAGTAAACATATACACAATTATAATTATATATACATGCTGATGTTGCCCAGAACATGGGATGCACAGGTGCATCCATGTGCATTCATATGTACTTGAATATTTCTCTATGCATTTGCTTATGTTTACAGTAATATATATTTATATATACAGAAGAGTATATATAAATGTGTGTGTGTGTGTGTGTGTGTGTGTGTGTGT
>NW_024842681.1:0-514 GCF_019175285.1 Sceloporus undulatus
CAAACTGCGCACAGAGTCTTTCAGGGGAAGTGTGATTCCATCCAGAACGGGCTGATGTAACTCCTTTCCCGAATTAGGGGCAGGGCCGTAGCTAGGGGAGGGCAGGCGGGGCAAGGCCCTGGGGCCCCCAGTCAAAGGGGACCCCGCGCCGCCCTCCCTCACCTCGCCAATCTCTTTCTGTCTTCCCTGCATGGCCCGCCCAGCCTCTACCTCCCAACAACAGGGAAGTCAGGAAGACTCGAGTCGTGGCCATGTGGGGCCTGAGGGGGAGGTGGCAGGCTGGCAAAAGGGAGCTCTGGAGGAGAGGGAGGGACGAGAGGCTTCATCAGGCTGCATCCACACTGGAGAAATAACCGGGTTTTTGGCAGCACTTTAACTCTTTTTCTGGCTCAAAACTATGGAACTCTGGGAGTTGGAGCATGCTGTGGGGCCCAGATATCAAGGCTTGAGTGTTTTCCTGGCTCAAAGCTATGGAATTCTGGGAGTTGGAGCATGCTGTGGGGCCCAGATATCA
>NW_024842681.1:614-1090 GCF_019175285.1 Sceloporus undulatus
TGCTGTGGGGCCCAGATATCAAGGCTTGAGTGTTTTTCTGGCTCAAAGCTATGGAACTCTGGGAGTTGGAGCATGCTGTGGGGCCCAGATATCAAGGCTTGAGTGTTTTCCTGGCTCAAGGCTATGGAACTCTGGGAGTTGGAGCATGTTGTGGGGCCCAGATATCAAGGCTTGAGTGTTTTTCTGGCTCAAGGCTATGGAATTCTGGGAGTTGACATATGTTGTGGGGCCCAGAGCTCAAAGCTTAACTCTTTTCTGGCCTCCTTTTATAGGACACGTTCTACATTGCAGAGTTCTACCCAGAAGGAATTTCAAAACATCCTCATTTTTTGTAAGATGAGCAGATGTCCTCCTTTTCTAGGATGTGTCCTATGTTTCAACTTTCTGGCCAGGAGGAATGTCAAAATGTCTTCCATTTTTGCTATGATGACCACATGTCCTCCTTTATCCAGGACACGGCCTACATTTCAGCCCTG
>NW_024842682.1:0-1090 GCF_019175285.1 Sceloporus undulatus
AGGTCTTTAAACAGAGGCTGGATGGTAATCTCTTGGGGGGTGCTTTGGTTGAGAGTTCCTGCATGGCAGAAGGGGGTTGGGCTGGATGGCCCTTGGGGTCTCTTCCAACTCTATGGGGTTTTCTTGGCAAGTTTCTTCAGAGGGGGTTTGCCATTGCCTTCTTCTGAGGCTGAGAGAGTGGGACTTGCCCAAGGTCACCCAGTAGGTTTCCATGGCTGAGTGGGGATTCGTCTCTGCCTTCACACTGGAGAAATAACCCGGTTTGGCACCACTTTAACTCTTTGTCTGGCTCAAGGCTATGGCATTCTGGGAGTTGGGGTTTGTTGTGGGGCCCAGAGTGGAGCTCTGCTCTGGGCCCACAACAAACTCTAATTCCCAGCATCCCATAGCCTTGAGCCAGACAAAGAGTTAAAGCGGTGCCAAACCGGGTTATTTCTCCAGTGTGGAAGCAGCCTTAGGTGGGGGTTTGTGCAAAGCGCCGCTAGGCTGTGCTCAACAGGGGGCCACTGTGGTGCAGATGGAGGGGAGGCCTTTACAAAAACCCTAGCTGAGGAAAGGAAAGAGAGCAGAGCTGGAGCAAAACCCTCCTCCTCCTCCTCCTCCTCCTCCTCCTCCAACTTGGCCCTCGAGGCTGCCTTCTCCCTGGAGAAATAGCCCGTTTTTGCAGGACCCCAACAAAACCACAGCTCCCAGAATTCCATAGCATGGAGCCTAGGCAATTCAAGTGGGTTATTTCTCCAGGGAAGACGTCGCAATAAGGAGTTTTTCTCTCTCTCTAATTCCCTCCACTTTTCCTATGGCATGGTTGTCTTTTCATGTCTTCTGATGATGTGGCCACAGTACAAGTTTAGTCACTGAGCTTCCAGGGAGAGCTCAGGCTTGATCTGCTTTAGGACCCATTAGTTTGACTTCTTAGCTGACCATGGCATCCTCCTCAGCACTCTTCTCCAGCACCTCAGCTCCAATGAGTTGATTTCCTTCCTATTTGCTTTCTTCACTGTCCACATCCGTACATGGCAGTAGGGAATACAGTGTCTTGAACGTTCTAACTTTAGTGCTCAGTTGTACGTCTGTGCTCTTTAGGCTACTT
>NW_024842683.1:0-1090 GCF_019175285.1 Sceloporus undulatus
ACAGTGGAACACACTCCTTCCTCGGAGGATAATGGAGTCTCCTTCTTTGGAGGTCTTTTAACAGAGACTGGATGGCCATCTGTCAGGGATGCTTTGTTTGAGATTCCCTGCATGGCAGAATGGGGTTGGACTAGATGGCCCTTGGGGTCTCTTCCAACTCTATGATTCTATGAATTCTGGAGGGGATTCTTTGCCCTGAGTTTGCCCTATAGGAGTCCTAACCTGGCATATTTGTGGGGAACTACCCAGGAACAATTAGCTCCTCTTTAAGAGATGCAAGTAATAGCCCTAGCTGAGCCAGCATGGTGTAGCAGTTTGAGCACTCGACTATGTCTATGGAGACCAGGGTTTAACCTTGGACAAGTCACACTCTCTAAGGAAGGCCAAGGCATCCCCCATGTGAACAAATCTTGCCAAGAAAATGTCAGCCATTTGGCTATGGAAAAATTAACATCTAGAGAACTAAGTTATGATGTATGACACGGCCAGGATATGTAGATAAATGTCCTTGACACCAAGATGTGGATTGCATTATACACCTGTGATAGGTACAACTCAGCAGTATGAGGTGATGTATTATGCTGTGGACTGGAAGAGTTGCATCAGCCTAGGGTATAGATGGCTGTGGCTAATGTAAACACATGTGGGTTATAGTAGTGTGGATTACAGAGTTGGTTAGGTATTGTGAGTTACTGCTGTGAATTAGAGTGAGATACCATGAGAGAGCTACTCTGTTTGTAATGAGAGGAACTTTGTCAGTTTGTTTAAGTTCCTGCATCTGTATATAGCTTCTCTTATCACTTCTAAATAAATCTTCTTTCCCATGAACGGTCCGGTCCAGTCCAGCTTCCTGATTTATCTCCAAGTCTGGGTGAGAGACTGAAATCACATTCACACCTCATTCCCAGCATGACAGAATCCCTGTGATAGCTTCACCTTAGGGTCACCATAAATTGGGAAAGATTTGAATGCACATAACAACCAAGTCCATGGTATTCATACAAATCTCTTCCAATGCCACATCTCAAATGAGTGAATTCTCTTCGTACCATCTTTCTTTACTGTCCAATTTTCATAGAATCATAGAATC
>NW_024842684.1:0-1090 GCF_019175285.1 Sceloporus undulatus
CTGAGCAAAGCAGAACAGAGTGGGACTATTACTTCCCTTGATCTAGATACGATACTTCTATTGATTCAGCCTAAAATTGCATTGGCCTTTTTAGCTGCCGCATCGCATTGTTGACTCATGTTCAACTTGTGGTCTACTTGGACTCCCAGATCCCTTTCGCATGTAGTCTGGTTCAGCCAGGTGTCCCCAATCCTGTATCTGTGCATTTTATTTTTCCGCCCTAAGTGCAGTACTTTACATTTCTCTGTTGAATTTCATTTTGTTTATTTCTTTCCTTCCTGTTGATTTGCTAAGGACTGACAGGCAAATGGTTCAAGGATGGGCAGCACTGGGCCAGGGACCGCCATTTTGAGTAGCACTGCTCTGAGTCAGTTTCAAAGACTCTTGTCAGAATTGGTGGGAGACAGGAGTTGCTTCTCAGGATGCAGGCCTTTAACTGTGGCCAGCAGTGACAAGTATTGTTGTTTAGAAGGATGAGAGCATGTTGAATGATCTCCAGTGTCAAAATCCAGGCTGGAACATTTAATAACCACAAAATTCCATGACAGGATGTTTCTGCAATTAGGCAGCTGAACACTTAAGGCAGCCCTTTCCAACGGACTGCTGCCATTTTGTGTTTATCTCATATTCAGAGGTGGCCTCCACAAAATGGCTTCCTTTCTTGGCAGGCACCTGTGAACCTTCCTCACAGTTCTCTAGGAGAGGCTGGTCAACTGTAGCTGAAACTGAAAGCCACATCAGCGTATCTTGAAGGCATCTTGGCTGAAACTCAGTACACAAAATGCTCAGATAAGCAACATGGCAGAGCAGAGTTTGACACATGATGCACCCCTAAAAAAAAACACCACACACACAAAAAAACCTTACAAGAGTGAAGTATTACTTTTACCAGTTCTTTTAATACCTTTGGATTGGACCTTGAGGACTTTTAATAACTAAGGTCCAAAACACACTGCAGAAATAATCCAGTTTGTGACCGCTTTAACTCTCCTGGCTCAGTGCTAGGGAATCCTGGGAAGTGTAGTTTGTTGTGGCACCAGAGCTCTTTCTGACAGAGAAGGCTCAGTGTCTGTGTCTCACAACTATCTTG
>NW_024842685.1:0-1090 GCF_019175285.1 Sceloporus undulatus
TCATCCTCAGATCCTATTCCTTCTTAACCAGAGAAATATATCAAACAAAAATCTTCTCTCAGTTACTGCTGTTCTCCTAAACAAAGCAGCTCTAACCAAATCCCAAAGTTGCTCCTAAATGAGGAACTGATCATTTTCTCTCCTTCCTTACTCATATTTGCACGAGACTCTAGTTCACTAATGATAGACTCAGACCAGTTTCAGGATGTACAATCTTCTTTGACACATCCTGAAACACTCCCTCTCCTTTCTACATCAGATTCATTGGACATTTCCAGCACCTTCTATTCCTGATCTTCTCTCTTCAAAGCAGCTTCACTCACAATACAATATTACAAAAGAACCATCACTGCAGCTATCAGATGACTAACCAGCAAATAAAAGTTTGCAATTTACCATCTTCTTTCAGTAGTTTTGCTGCATCTTTATCAGCTTCCCAATTTCCAGTCACAAAACAGTCTCTGATACTGTTCCTAACCTGAAAATAGAGTAGAGTACCAGGTTTATTAGATAAAAAGGGGGAAAAGGAGGGGAGAAATCTAACACCATAAACATAATATTTTAAATATAAACATACATATAGATATTTGTGTGTCATACATATGTATATTTATATTTATATGTTACAAATTCATACTAGAGATGACTATCAATGTAGCCTGAAAAACCCACAACACAGAAAAAAACTATCAATGTAAGCACTGTAAATTACACTGATCTCAGATAGCCACACTAAACATTTGAACTACTTTCAAATCATTTGCTGCAGCCAATCCACAGCTTTCTGAAGGAAGTAAAAAGAACATTTTATCTGTTGCCTTTTTTCCTGCAAGCAAGGGCTTACAGGGTCAATAGAACTGGCTCAGCTCAGCATTTAAGTGAGGGGTTTAGCTAGCCTGTTGTGTCTCAATATGGTTTTTTCTTCTTCTTTCAGTTTTCTAGACAAAGGTGACCTGTATCTTAAGTGTTTACAACCATAAATCCTGTTTACATGTACCTGCAACTCCAGTACAGCTGCTCTTCCCTTTAAAATATGCCCTCCCGATCACTGTCCAGTGCAATTGGAACTTAACTTGGGAAAGAAGGAATA
>NW_024842686.1:0-1090 GCF_019175285.1 Sceloporus undulatus
GGTTGCCTTTTGCTGGCAGGCAAAGACATTTTTGTTTAAGCAGGCTTTTAACATGTAATCATTGTCAGGAAGGCTTTTATATAGGATGTGTATTCTATTAATGTTTTTAAAATTTGTGTATATTTAAAGTACTTTTACACTGTTTTAGAGTGATGATTTTAATAGTTTTTAAATTTTTATTGCAAAGTTTTTAACTGCTTTATCTATGAGCTGCCTTGGGTTTCTTTCTGGGAGAAAGACAGCAAATAAAGGAAATAAATAAATAAATACAATTATTAATTTCTATTTTCTTTGTTCTTTCAAGGACACTTCTGGGACAGTGGTGTTCCCACCCCTGGTGTCACTCAGTGTGGGTGGCAGGGCTTACGGGGCAACAGTGGCAATTCTGGGATATGTGTGTGTGGCCAAAAGGGTGCACTAGCCCCTATGTTGCTGCTGTGGCACCGTTCTCTTCATTAGTAGAGCATACTTGCCCCTTCTCACCCTGTACCAGGAGGAGGGCCCAACCAGATGTCACCCATTTTCTGGGTTTTATCTGGTTTGGTCCACACTCCCCACACCCTCTTATGATGTCACTGTCTCTCCATTTGATCGTAGAACCAAGAAAAAAATATATTTAGAATTACATGGAAAGCCTCCATCCTTGAATGAAACTTTTTACTTTAGACTGCCATTCACAACATGAAAAGAGCAACACTGGAGTAGGGTGGGGTTACAGCACTCATCCCGTCTTCACTTGTTTACTTACACAAGACACAAATAGGGCTTTTGGGAATCTATGTATGGTTATGCTAGAGACCTCAGAAATGAGTTAGCAAATCTGACTGTTCAGCTACCTTGAGACACTGTCATTATCTTCACAGAGAATCCATTGTGATGGCTTTACATAAGGAAAACATAATTCAAAACTACCTTCCAGAAAGTGATGTGATTTGTAGCTAATACTTCAAACTATTGACTCAGTCCAACCATAAGTTCAGTACAAAAGCAAAGATAAATTGTTTTTTGTGGATTTTTTGGGCTATGTGGCCATGTTCTAGAAGAGTTTCTTCCTGATGTTTCGCCAGCATCTGTGGCTGGCATCTTCAAA
>NW_024842687.1:0-1090 GCF_019175285.1 Sceloporus undulatus
AAGTTGGAGAGGAGAGCTTGCAAATAATTGTATTATTAGGAGCAGGTAACTAGTTGTCAGATATTGTGCAGCTGTGATTATTGGTCGCAGAAATTTTTTGAAACACGACAAATAAACCATGTGTAGTTTGTATTCTGCTCGAAATGTTATATAACTCAGCTTGGGAGATACTCGATTAGGATACAACTTTCTAAGTGACCGTGCTAAAGCTGCTATTTTAAGTCTATATTTTTCAAAGTTATTTGGGATAATTTTTACCTGCCAGGTTTAGGCTTTCATTTTATGAATTGATGTTTACCCTCATTGCCAGGATACAAATTACTTCTTGTGATGCTTTGTAATACTTGTATTTATTTTGTTTGATTTTTTAAGCTGGCCATGTGCCATAATAAATTATTCATTCATTCATTTGTATTATTTTGCAATTCAAGATAAAGAACCGAATGAAATCTACTGTGTCTGTGACTTATTTTTAAGTCTGGAAAGTCGTCAGTGTATTGCCAAAACCTATTTCTGGATATTTGCTTTCGTACTCTGCTATGATATTTTTGGGCTGCATCTGAGAGTGTCACCCTCAGATTGTAGTGTACATTGTCTTGTGAACGCGATCAAAATTCAGAGCCAACAAGGACCTGAGAGACGGTGTGCTAATCCCTTCTGTCTGAGGTATTTGCATCAAACACCCATTGCATTCAATTCAGTTTCACGCCATTCTTTCCCCACACAAATAATATTCTCAAGTGATATAAACCTTTCTGAACCCTCAGTTTCTACTACCAAGTATCAATTTCCATATAAATATCAGCCCTGACTTGCTGTTCTTTGGTGTCAGTCCAGTTACAGACAGACACTCTGTTTGTCTTCATGGCTAAGCACCTGAATGCACTCACCAACCCCAATTGTCGCGGGAACTACTGACCTCTTCCCATTCCAAATCCTCAACAATTGGAATAAAGATATGGATAGGTAATGTATCACCATTAACAGAGCCTTACATGTATTCACCACTCCCACCTTTGTTACGTAGTTCTTGTGTGTGTGCGTGAACACTTATATGTATGTGTCTGTGTGTGTTTGATTCCTCCCTAAA
>NW_024842688.1:0-1090 GCF_019175285.1 Sceloporus undulatus
TCATCTAGTAAAAAGTCTTTGCTTGCTCCTGTTTCACTGGACCACATTCCTTGAGTGCGTTGAGCAATCTTTGCATCTTCTTCTGTAGACCGTAAAGTGTCCCTTATCAAAATCATCCCGTTCTCTAGATAATTCATCACAATCTTTGGTCTTTTTCTCTCTGTTGAATCTCCTTTTCCAGTTGGTTGATGGCTTTTGGGGTCCCACCGACGCTTGTCTGTCATCTGGTCATCACCAGTATGTTTGACAGTGAAGTTTATAGACGTGAACATGGTCTGCATATACACATCTATTCTTTCAATTTTTACTTTAAGATTCTTCCAGTCTCTGTGAACTAAACCTTTTTCTTGGGTTATATCACCTATTTGCCAAACTACATATTTTTCAACACTGTGCTATTTAATATATAGCATCCAGAACCCTGAACTCTTTATTAGAACCTACAAAAGCCTGCTCTGATGCTTTTAATAACTACTTCGCAGACAAAATCTCTCAGATTGGTTTGGGCTTACTTTGTGGGACATGTAGGATAGGATGTCTCTAGAGGATATACCTTTAAGAGAATTCAATGCATCATTCTATCACCTGCAGCCTATTGCTGAGGTAGAGTATATTATGACTTACTATTCCTGTGAACTTGTACCAGCATTATTCTTATCAGTCAAGTCAAGCTGTTCAATGTTGTAGATAAGAGATAATGATTTAACTTTGTAAATTTGTCAATGGTATTCTATTGTGTATTATGTTATTGATGGTAATCAATGTATCATTTATTGTCAACCTTGTGCATTTAGCAGTATGGAACACATAATGTACAATATTAATCCGGTTATGAAATTTATATGCTGATGAAGACCTTGGTGAGTCGAAACGGCCACACAGGACTCTGGAGGTAGCCGTCCCGTCGGTATTCAACCCATAAAGGACCCTGCTACCAGCTAATATTACCAGTTCCTACTTCAAGTTGGTTTGTTCCAAGCATCATCTATTATTATTGCTGTCTAGTTTTTGAACTTTAATATTATGTTGCAGCAGTAGAACCATTTTCACTGCTCAAATTAGCAACATTGTTCACATGGACTGTTATTAT
>NW_024842689.1:0-1090 GCF_019175285.1 Sceloporus undulatus
CTTCTCCAATTCCTCCAGGACGGCTTTGATCGTGGTCTCAGGCCCAACACGGTCAAGAGACAAGTGGCAGCTATTACTTCCATCCTACCTCATGAGGTAGCAGCCCAGATATCCAATCATCCGCACATCCGCAGGCTACTAAAAGGGGTCTCTAACAGGTCACCGCCTACTAGACACCGGTTCCCCTCCTGGGACCTTCACGTCATCCTTAAGGCTCTGACGACACACCCTTTCGAACCTATCAAGAGAGCCCCGCTCAAGATAATCACCTTTAAGACTCTGATGCTCACCGCCTTGACGTCGGCTCGCAGAGTGTCAGAGATGGGTGCCTTGTCAGTGAGAAACGAGCTCTGCATCTTCCGGCCAGACTCGGTAGTGTTAAGGACCGACCCATCCTTTATTCCGAAGGTCAATTCTGCCTTCCATGCCACACAGGACATCGTCCTCCCCTCCTCCTGTCCTCATCCCACCAAAGAGTTAGAAAAGATCTATCACACTCTGGACGTACGCAGGGCTATTAAGTCTTACATCAGAGCTACGTCAGCCATTAGAAAGTCAGACTCTCTCTTTGTCTCTTTCCAGCCTAAGTCTGCAGGCACTAAGGTTTCCACTTCTACACTCTCCCGTTGGATTAGAAACTGTATCACGCTATGCTATAGATCACTACAGCTCGAGCCACCTGAGGGCATCCTGGCCCACTCGACGAGAAGTGCGGCAACCTCAGCGGCGTTAGTCACCAGTGCTTCCCTATCCGAGATCTGTAGAGCTGCCACATGGAAATCCCCCTCAACCTTTGTTAAACACTACAAGCTTGACCGCTTCCAGTCAGCTGAGGCAGCTTTTGGTCGCAGAGTGTTACAACAGATAGTCAAAGATTAGATATACATGCCAGCAGGCCCACCCTTGGGTGATTAAGCGGCTTTTGTAAATCCCAAATTAAAGGAGGCTCGGCTCCTTCTCTGCTGTTAAATGGAACGTTAGTACTCACCTGTGAGACGTCCTTTTCCAGCAGAGAAGGTCCGAGCATCCTTCCCACCGCTTGGGGATTGCATCCCTTCCTCTGCTGGCATGGGGCCCATCGGGGTGGCGG
>NW_024842690.1:0-1090 GCF_019175285.1 Sceloporus undulatus
TTCAGAGGAGGTTTGCCATGGCTTTCCCTTGAGGCTGAGAGCATATGGCTTGCCCAAGATCACCCAGTGGGTTTACATGGCCGAGCGGGGATTTGAACCCTGGTCTCCAGATCCATCGTCCACAACTGGAGGCCAGGGGAAGGGCAGGAGGAGTCCACTACTCCACCCTGGCTCCCGTGGTCTACTTTGCCAAGCTTTATTGTCTTTTTCTTCTCGTGGCATGTCCAAAGTATGACAGGCTCAGCTTAGGATGGGTAACACCTTGCTTGAAAGGAGCACATGTGAAACGGATCTTGGGGCTTTATAGACACCAAGCTAAACGTGTCAACAGTGTGGAGCAGCAACCAGAAGAGCTAGTATGATTCCAATATGAATCAGCAGGACTCTAGATCATAGGAAGTAATAGTGCCACTGTATTCTGCTCTGGTCAAGCCTCCGCTGGAATCCTGTGTCCAGTTCTTGGCACCACGATTCAAGAGGATGTGGACAAGCTGGAATAATGTCTCCAGGGAAGGATGAGTGAAGATGATTAAGGATTTGGAAACCAAAACTTGTCCACAGTACAAAATATATACCCTTATTGGCCACCCAAAATGGGGAAAAAGTTGCATTGTGCAAACTTTCAAAGCTTCACTGGCTTCTTCGTCCAGCAGAGATGCTAAGATATTGAATTATGTGATATTGGTAGCCAGAATCTTAATAGCACCGAAATGGAAAGAGAGTTCAATCCTTTCGGTGCAAGATTAGTCATTAAAACTATTGGAAATGGCTGAAAGAGACAAATGGATATGTCTCATGCATTTGTTTATTTATTTATACTCCGCCTTTCTCCCAAGGCGGCTCTCAAGATAAAACGCCTTTAAAACAATTTTAAAAAACCTATTCAAAATAAGACCATTAAAACAGTATAAATTTAAGGTTAAAAACATACAGAAGTGAAAACGCATTATCTAATACATCTACCCCATATAAAAGCCATGAAACCCGAAAGCCTAGGGAAACTTGTCAGTATTTGGGAACTGGAAATGAAATATTTAAGTAACATGTTGGGAGAAATGTCAACTGTTGGTTTTCAGGATTAAGTAAGAGA
>NW_024842691.1:0-1090 GCF_019175285.1 Sceloporus undulatus
GCTCTCTCCCTCAGAGGCCGAAAGATGACAGTTAGGGAGGGAGGAGCCTCTTTCTTCAGGCTAGCCCCTGATGGTACTGGGCCAGCCTTCTCTCTCCCTCAGAGGCCGAACGATGACAGATGCATGGCAGAATGGGGTTGGACTGGATGGCCCTTGGGGTCTCTTCTAAGACCGTGTTAAACAATTTTCTCAGAATTCACACTTTTAGAGGCCTCAAAATCAACACTAGAGAGAAAGTGTAGAAATGTTAATGGTTGAAAATACATTTTTGGAAAACAAACCTTCATACATTTTGTTGTATTTTGAAAAGTTCTATTATGATCTTTATTTATGCTACTTCTGCTACAAGGTTCAACTATTTGCAACCATAAAAGGGGATGCTGAAGATGCATTTCTGTCTCCTTTCTAGCCCTTCATTGAAACACAAAACATTCACTAACTCTCAAATCCTGATTTCCCTTCTTTTCCCCAGGACCTTTTATCTCCCTGTTGTTGTCTTTAAAACTGAGTAATTTTGTTATATTAGTTATTTCATTTTTGATTTGATTGTAATAAAGTTATTGATTGATTATTTCTGTTCTTCTCCTGTAACGTGTGTGTTTTCTTGCTCTTTTTCCATGGGACAGTAGGGATGCATATATCAGGGCCTGGCATTTAGCTTCCAGTTTTCAGGGATCATCTTCAGGAAGAAGATGAGGGAGCCTCTTCTCCATTTTGGGGGTAACCAACTCCAGGCAATAGGAAAGGGCCCTGTGCAAATATCCATTTCAGCTGCTAGAGCAGTAGCTTATTATAATTTGCAAGGCTTGATTCATTGGTTGCTTCAACTAACAAAGATTGTAAGGTCTATGGATTTGCTCAGTTTCCTGCTTTCTCCTAGTTCTGGTGGTACAAGGGCTCACCTCTCTACTCTGCAACCACCATCTGGCTAGAAACAAGGAGGGTAAACTGAATGTGCTTTATCACGTCTCCCGAAGTAAGTGAGGAAGACTAGTTCTCTCATTTCCCCTTGATCTGGGAACAGACCTTTAAAATTTCTCTCTTCATTTCCACACAGGAAAGTATATTGAGTAGATTTGAATGACAAGCT
>NW_024842692.1:0-1090 GCF_019175285.1 Sceloporus undulatus
AATTAAATATATAGAAGTAGGAATGCCATATCCTGCCTGTGGGGGGGACATTCCCATTTTTTGGCGGGTTGGGAAGGTCCCGTCCCAGTTTTGGTCCTTGCCCGGATTTGCCCCAGGTTGAGTTGGCCGCTGCTGCCATGGCTGCCACCGCGGCAGCATCCAAAGCCACTTTGCAGCTGTCGCTGCTGCCGGCCTGCCACTGACGTGGCCGCTGCTGTGGCCACTACTGCAGTGTTTGCCACTCGACGGCGCAGCCTTTGCACCGCCCATTTTGTGCTCTCTGCTCTGGGCTGCCCTGCACACTCTTGCACGGCCATGCGCAGGGCTGAGCAGGAGCTCTTCCTCTTCAAGCTGCCTGGCCAATAGCTGGACAGTCCGCTCCTGCTGCAGGAGTCTGTGACTGCTAGCCGGGGCCGGGCTGTTCCAGCTCCACTCTCCCCCATTGGTCAGCCAGCCAGAGGAGGAGCTTCTCCTCTTTTGTCCCTTGCGCGGGCCAAGGACTAGAGAGGGCTCCTTTTCTTTTTCTACCCCTCTTTCTCTTCCTCTTTTCCCTCCTCCTCCTCTTCTTCTTTTTCTTCCCCTCTTTGTTCTTTTCTTTTCTTCCCCTCTTCTTCTTTTTCTCCTCTTCCTCTTCTTCTTTTTCTTCCACTCTTCCTCTTTCCCCTCCTCCTCCTCTTCTTCTTTTTCTTCCCCTCTTTCTCTTTTTTTCTCTTCCTGCTTTTAATGCTAACAAGTCTGCCTTGTTTTGACAATGATGGTGGTGGGGATGATGATGATGATGATGATATTGATATCAGCAAGCCTCTGAGGCATGGCCAATGTAAGTTGCTCTAATTTTTACAAACACATGAGCAGTGAAGAAAAATTAAAGTACGTTGACCAAGTACACACTTCTGAGAAGTACAGTTGGTGCAAGAAACCTGAAACTGAGGGCAAATCCACTTAAAATCCACTTCTTGTTAAACCACCTTGACATGTTAACCCATGTTAAGTGTTAAACCAAAGGGTTTGGTTATGGTATAAGCCTCTGAAATATGCAAGAGGCCATGTTACATAAAGCCATGTTAAATGCCCAAATGTGTTTTGGAAT
>NW_024842693.1:0-1090 GCF_019175285.1 Sceloporus undulatus
TGCCTAAGAAACATGTATTTATATTAACATTTTTTAAAAATCATCAATTTTTTCACATGTCCTCCACTTATTAAAACTGTGCCCTCCATTTGAAAATGTTGTCCTACATTTGTCCTACATTTGTCCTGGTTTGGAGGTCCTGGCTTATGGCAACCCTAATTCCACGAGCCATGTGATGTTTAAAATAAAAACGAAGGCTTATTGTAATACAGGATGGAATAAATATAACTCGTTTCAAAGCTTGTTCAATATGAATAAATAATTAGTGCTACCAAATTCCCTTCTAGGGCCCAAGCCCCATAGGCTATCTACACAGTTAAGGTACACAACCCATCCCTCTCTTTCCTAGAGTCTGTTTGCAACCCTAGTCCTTCCCTTTGGACTCAAGGAAAACCCCGTTTCCAGTCCCTTGGGAGGACTGCTAACAACCCAAGCCCTCACACTGCCTTGGCTAGAGCCTTCCCCTCGGATCAAAAGTCCCAACTGGACTCTTCTCCAACTGACAGCCATTGGTTGGGTTTTCCCTCTTCTCATCCAGCACCTGATTGGCTGAGCTCTAGCTGCCTTTTCATTGGTCAGCTTGAGACTCTATTCGCCACAGGGCCTTCCCACGCAAACTTTTTGCTGGAGAGCAGATGGCGCTGTAGGAGGATTTTGCGCATGCGCCAAAAACACCAGGCTTGCTGGAAAAAGCCATCATTGATGGGTTTTAATGTGAAATATAGATATAGATATATGGATTATATATGATGATAATACACACATACACACTCACACACACACACACAGAGTGGACCCTTGTTGTAGGTCGAGGTTAGGTTCCAAGATCCCCATTGTATAACAAAATAGGGGATGCTCAAGTCCCATTGACTATAATGAGAGAGCAAAATGGAGTCCGTAATAAAAACTGGAGAATCAAGGTTTGATATTTTATATTTATACTGTTGTGGAACTTTTGCTGGCTGTGGATGCTATAAAAAATCCATGTTTAAGAAGGGCAGACTGTATAAGTATAATATATAGAAGAATATATAAGTACATATAATATTATCAAAGTCAGTCCTAGTTAGGCATCAGAGAGTCCACACGG
>NW_024842694.1:0-1090 GCF_019175285.1 Sceloporus undulatus
AGGACTCTGCGTATCACAGAGTGTTGACTGTCACTTGGGTAGGAGGACTGGAAAACTGCAGGGAGAGGTCCTTGCTTCTTTGACTATCTTTTTGCAAAAGGCTTAGCCTTCCTAAGATTTATCTCTTCCTCCTCTCTGCCAGCCTCCCAACCTCCACCCTAAGACAGGTTTACTGGTTAAACTTTAACCCTGACTATGAGAACAAGAGGGAAAGCTTTAACCCTTATATTGAAAGCAGGACTCCTGTAGTGCATGTCCATCTAGCGGCTGAATGCTAAAATTTCCCTGTCAAGCGATAAATGAGAAAAATGGGAAATCATCCACAGAGTCATGATCCAAGTCCTTTGGTGTCACGCGTCCCAGTCTCCAAATGGCAGGTTGCAAGACTGGGAAGGAATCCTACAATTCCTCCTTCCCTCACCTACTCAACTTCACATGTTATCTTTCCAGAGTTTGAAAGCAACACATTAAGACTGCATCTGCACTGCAGAATTAATGCAGTTTGACACCGCTTTTACTGCCAGGGCTCAGCGCTGTGGGATTCTGAGACTGATAGTTTTGTGAGATGTTTCACCTTCTCTGCCACAACAAACTACAAATCCCAAGATTCCGTAGGATGGAGCCATGACAGTTAAAGTGGTGTCAGACTGCATTAATTCTGCAGCGTAGAGGTATCTAAAAAGTAATGCCAGTATCATTATGCACTACCCACTATAATTTTAGTAATATTGAGCAACGATAATCAGTGTTATGTTATAATTACTGTTATAATGAAAACAAGACAGATATTTGTGTTAAGATACACACACACACACACACACACACACACACACACACACATCTTGCATAACCAATTCTGAAATGTTATTTTTGAAGTGTTATTTTGGAGAAATTTGGTCCCCCTTTTTGTATTTTTTTAAAGCAACTAGAAAGAGTAGGACATTATTAACATGTCATTAGCTAATAACGTAATATATATCCCTTTTCAGCCAAGAAATGGCTGATGATAACAAATCACTTTTTCTAAAAGATATTTTAACATATTATTTTTCCAAGTTTTCTCTCCAGGTGCTGTCATTTAGTAGTTTGA
>NW_024842695.1:0-527 GCF_019175285.1 Sceloporus undulatus
CGGACTTTATAGAAATCACCCTTTATATTCACCCCCTTTATTTCTGATTCTTGATTTATACGCCTGATGAAAATATCTAAAGTGATCACAAATAAAAGTGGGGAAAGGAGACAGCCTTGCCGTGTTCCCTTTTTTATTTCTATTGTTTTAGTTCTGCTTCCGTTGATTATTACCTTCGCTGTTTGTTTTCTATATATTGCATTTATCCATTGAAGGAACTCCACCCCTATTCCTATCTGTTTTAGTATCATTTTCATTAAATTCCAGTCCAAATTGTCAAAGGCCTTTTCAAGATCCAATAGAACTAAGGCCATTTGTTTTTGATTATGAACTTCATAGTACTCTATTATGTTGATAATTTGTCTAATGTTATCTTTTAATTGCCTGTTGGGAATGAAGCCACATTGTTCTTTAGAAATTATCTTCTCTAATATTTTCTTAAGTTTGTTTGAAAGAATATTAGCAAATAGTTTATAATCTTCATTCAGAAGAGAAATAGGT
This sequence comes from Sceloporus undulatus, assembly GCF_019175285.1. Classification (NCBI taxonomy): domain Eukaryota; kingdom Metazoa; phylum Chordata; class Lepidosauria; order Squamata; family Phrynosomatidae; genus Sceloporus; species Sceloporus undulatus. The sequence continues at coordinate 502 of NW_024842695.1, forward strand.
CTATAACTATTCATGTCTTCCTTATT
>NW_024842695.1:627-1090 GCF_019175285.1 Sceloporus undulatus
CCTTTTCAAGATCCAATAGAACTAAGGCCATTTGTTGTTTATTATGAACTTCATAGTACTTTATTATGTTGATAATTTGTCTAATGTTATCTTTTAATTGCCTGTTGGTAATGAAGCCACATTGTTCTTTAGAAATTATCTTCTCTAATATTTTCTTAAGTTTGTTTGAAAGAATATTAGCAAATAGTTTATAATCTTCATTCAGAAGAGAAATAGGTCTATAACTATTCATGTCTTCCTTATTCTTTCCTTCCTTTAATATTAAACAGACATTGGCCTCTTCCCATGTTCTAGGCATATTTCTTTCTTTGATGTTATTCATAGTTTGAGTTAAAGGATCCTTTATTTCATCTTGAAAGGTTTTGTAGAATTTGGAAGTAAAACCGTCGGGACCTGGGCTCTTATTATTTTTAAGATTCCTTATAGCTTTCTCTACTTCTTCTTTAGTAATTGGTTGATTTAA
>NW_024842696.1:0-1090 GCF_019175285.1 Sceloporus undulatus
ATGCCCACTGGACCAAAGCCAAAAAAAGTATAACTGCGGCCATAATCTTCTAAGGCAGTTACCAATGTGCAACCTGAAGTTATGTATTTGTGACTGTTACAAGTGCATACCCTTGGCAGAGCTGCTGTATGGGCAGGATAGGGTGGAGATGCACTTTCCTGCCTGGCCAGCAGACCTTCCTGACCCACAAGAAGTCAGCCCCTTCCTACCAGAGCACCATATGACTTCCCCCTCTGAGATGTCACTTGGGGTGATCCACACTCCTTGCATCACCCTAATGATGCTCCTCGAAGAGAGGGAAACTGTGACATTTTAAAAGGTGCTGGAAAAGTGGAATGACAGAGGATTAATCCAGGCTCTTTCTACCAATCTAGACAGTTGCAGAGTATCCCTTTTCCTTCCTACCACCACATCCTATGCCAGCATAGTTATAGAGGCATAGGCCATCAATAGGATCCTGGTCTATCTGCATGCCATGCAATGGGCCACATTTTCAGGTTAGGGGGCTGCACTGGAGCTTGACGGGTCACACTCGCCTGCTGCACACTTTTGCCCTGCTTTCAGGCGAAACCAGAATTCAGAATGCCCAAAGTTCAAAAGCCATAGATGAACAGGTCAAGAAAAACACATTCTCAAGAGAAAAGAGTCACATCCCCCAATAAATGCCTTTTGCCCCAATTCATCATTCAGGGCAACTTCACCCTAGAACACAGAACAGTGGATTCCAGCTCAACATTAGGAGGAACTTCTTGACAGTGGAACACACTCCTTCCTCAGAGTGTAATGGAGTCTAATTCTTTGGAGGTCTTTAAGCAGAGACTGGATAGCCATCTGTGGGGGATGCTTTGATTGTGAATGGCATGGCAGAATGGGATTGGACTGGGTGGCCCTTGGGGACTCTTCCAACTCTAGTAGCCTATAATTCTATGATCCACCCCATTTGTCATCTTCTCTGGCCATTTTTGGGTTATTAGAGATCTTTTCGCCAATAGGAAGTGACCTGAAAGTTGACTTCTAGATCAATTCCTTTTGGGAAAAGGCCTCTCTTGGAATTAAAATGGCCCGAGTGGGCAAAAAATGGCAAAATTGC
>NW_024842697.1:0-500 GCF_019175285.1 Sceloporus undulatus
TTTCTTTCTGTTCTTTGGCTAGGCCAAGAAGGGCTTCACCTGTCTCATTTGCCATGATTTCTACCACCGCCTGCAGTCTATATACTGCATTCAATAGGCCTCTATGGTTTCTCCAGTGTCTCATTGGGGCATAATCTTTTACAAACTGCCTGCTTTCTTCCGAATCTCGGTAATTTCTGATTATTCCCTCAGGTAGTTCATTTCTAATAATTCCCACCCCAATTCTCAGGCAAAATGGCATATGCACATATCCCACAGATGTAATAATGTCCTTTCAAAGCAGGGAACTATCTTTTACACGATGCAGTCATTGTCCATGATGCATAATAACCACTTACATTCTGATTTTGCAAGGTGTATCCTGCCACCCAGCTACCATTGATATATGCCCCATTTATTTTTAGGTTGACTTTACACTTACTGATGCCCACTCTTGGTCCTGTGGTCTCATTGCATTGCCAGCACCATTGTCCTGCCTTTTGACCAATCCTATAGTACCC
>NW_024842697.1:600-1090 GCF_019175285.1 Sceloporus undulatus
ATTTTGCAAGGTGTATCCTGCCACCCAGCTACCATTGATATATATGCCCCATTTATTTTTAGGTTGACTTTACACTTACTGATGCCCACTCTTGGTCCTGTGGTCTCATTGCATTGCCAGCACCATTGTCCTGCCTTTTGACCAATCCTATAGTACCCTTGGGTGGAGGGTTCAGACTTTATCCAACTCCAGCCCGTGCTGTTGTCTTGTCTATTTGGTCTGGCCAATTCAGCAGAGTTCAATGGTACTACCTCAAACGGCATCCCAGTGTGTGAGTCAAGGGGCATTTGGTGACACACCCAGCAGTCAGATACATTTAAAGCGTTCCAAATTCTCTGTGAGTATACCAAAAGGGAATTACTTTCTGAGGCAGCTTAATCTGGATGAAGGTGGGCATATAGGTGGGGGTAATGAAAATGTTTGTGTTTGTGTTTCTACATCAATTGTGCAACACATCCCGTTTCCCATAAGTCCCTTCTGCCTTTCAGAA
>NW_024842698.1:0-1090 GCF_019175285.1 Sceloporus undulatus
AGACTAGCCCCAGGTACTACAAGTCCCAACATGCAACCCGCGGCACCAGCCCCGCCCACATTGGTGGAGAATGCGGGCAGGGGCCTCCGTCTTCTCAAGAGCAACTATTTATCTGGTTTGCAGAGCAACAACAGCTCATGCTGCAGCACGTGTCGGCTCAGCAGGCTCGGGTTCTGGAGCAAGTTTGTGCGGCCCAACAGACGGCTCAGAGTCAATTGGTTTCCCAAATGACCGCTTTATGGAGGACCCCCCAGCCGGTGGGTCGGGAAGAACGAGGTCTGACCTGGTCAGTGGGGCTCAACCCCCTTAAGCTGATGAAGATGGGCCCACAGGACGACGTGGAAGCTTTTCTTAATACCTTCGAGAGGGTGGCGGCGGCTGCCCAGTGGCCTCAAGAGCAGTGGGCCCTGATATTAACTCCATGCCTTACTGGTCCTGCACAGGAGGCTGTGGATACTTTGTCGCCGGAGGAGGCTCGGGACTATGGGAAAGTGAAAGAAACTATTCTCCAGACCTTAAACATCTCCGAGGACACCTATCGGATGAGGTTAAGAGAACTTCGGTGGAAGCCGGGGATGCACCCGCGGACCTTAGGGCAGAAGATTAGGGCCAGCGGTCTAAGATGGCTCAAGCCCTCGGAGCGGACTGCGGGGGAGGTAGCCGAACTCGTGATGGTGGAACAGTTTGTAGGAAGCCTGCCCACCCAGGCGAGGAATTGGGTGCGGTGCCATAGGCCCCAAAACTTGGCAAAGGCCATCACTCTGATGGAGGCTTTTGCATCGGCAGAGGAGAGCGAAACGGGTCGGTTACGTAGAGGAGCGGAGGGGATCCCGCTGAGAGGAGGGAAAGGAGGGGCAGGAGCCTGGAAACCCCCAGGAAAAGGGACCCCACCGGCGCAGCCCTTTAAAGAAGAGGCTCCCACCCCGAAAGGAGGCGACGGGGCACGGAGTCTCACGGAGGCCAGTGCCAAGGAAGGGGCCAAGAAGCCCGTGGTGTGCTATTCCTGCAGAATGGAAGGACACATTAGAAAAGACTGTCCGGTGATGGAGTGCTCCTGGGGTGATACCTGGGAGGCTGCTCAGGTAAGTAA
>NW_024842699.1:0-1090 GCF_019175285.1 Sceloporus undulatus
TGAATTCTTCCTCATTAATAACTTTTGCACTTGACCACATTTTTTTTATCTTCACCTCTTTTTGCTTGATCACACTCTTTTGACCACACTTGGATATTACTCAGCCACATGTTTCCCTATTTTCATCTGTGAAATGTTCAATGGGCGTACACATCATGCTTATATGTGAAATGTTACAAGGGGATTACACATCACACTAAACATTCCACACGCCAAAATCCATGGTTTGTTTAGCAGTTCCTACTCCAAGTTGTGGTGACTGGAGGCTTGCTCATCTTCAGTAAACCAGGGTTCAAGGAGGATCTCAGCTGACTGTGATATCCCATACAGTACACTAAGCATATGGTGACACAAAGAGTACATATGTGCCTTACCATATTGATAGGCATTGATCTACACCTTTTTAATATATCTAAATTATAATCCCTGGCCTGCATCTTGATATCAAAAGTGCATCTTGACCTGAGTAGCCAAATGGCCCTAGCATGTGATCTCTCACTGAAACAAGGGAAGCCATGAGTTTTTGATATGTAAACGAATTTCCTTTCCCAGCTTGGATGAGATTGTGCAAGGAGCTGCTAAGTGCTATCAGGAAAGATGCTATCAAATGTCTTAAGGAAGTGTCTCTCTTTGTGATTGAGGGGGAACCATTTGAATCAAAGGAATGGCATTTGTAGCCATTCAGGTGTAGCTATTCACTCTGGCAGAAACATTTGGGTTAGATCAAAACATTTGGTTAGGATGTGAAATACACTTCAAACAGTTTCCTTTGATTACCCTTTGTCTAGAGACCCTGTTAAATCCTTAAAAAGGTCTCCTAAATTTAGAGAGGGGCTGCGGCTAGCCATTCACTGGGGCCAGTTAGCCATTTGCTGGGGCCAGTCATTCACTGCTGGTACCTCTAGCTGCTGGTAGCCTCTCTCTGCTGCTGGCAGCACTGCTATCTATGTCAGTTTTAAAGTCAGTCTTTCTCTCTGACTTGTCTGCTTAATCAGACCTGCAAACCCACACACACAAATTGGAAGACAGAACTTCTACATAAGGTGAGTATTTCCATTAGCAAGCCTAATATCTATTCTACATTTACTAC
>NW_024842700.1:0-1090 GCF_019175285.1 Sceloporus undulatus
CCCTCTTCTTGTCCAAAATGGCTTGCAAAATTTCTCCTGCTGTATGTTAGTGTAGAATGATCTTACATCCATAGTATCTAATACATCCTTTTCTTCTACCCTTAAATGTGTGGTTTTTTATGTAGTTTATGGAATCTCTGATATATGATGGAATAGAGGAGAGTATAAAGGGTTTCAAAAAGTAATCAAGTATGATATTGGTTTTACTATACTGGGGTCTACCTGTGGGAGGATTTATTCCTTTATGTATCTTGGGAAGAACATATAACAGTGGTTTCTTGGGATTTGTTTTAACAGATAATCTTATTCTTTATCTGTTATAAAGCCCAGAGACATCCAAATTCTTATCATTTTGGAAATATGCTCGATAACAATTGGATTGATCTTCATATATCGTATAAGTAGTACAATCCATTGAGGACCAGAGTGGTGTAATGGTTTGAGTTTAGGGCTTGGACTCTTTCGATCAGTGTTGGATTCCCAGCTCAGCCCTGGATGGGTGACCATGAGCAAGTCTCACACTCTCAGCCCAGTAAACTTTAAGGTCACCATGGCCTGTTACTACTGTCAAAATAAAGCTGCTTGGGGTCTCTTTGCAGGTATGCTATTTAAATGATGCATGGGTCCTAAGAGTCCGGAGGTCGCGCCAAAGCCACACTCCATTCCTAAGCACTGGAGGGCAGCTTTGGTGCAGCTTCTGGATTCTTCGGATGCACGCATCATTTAAACAGCATGCCTCCAAAGAGACCCAAAGCAGCTTTATTTTGGCAGTCTGTAACCGGCCCATAAGTCAGAAATGAGTTGAACGAGTATAATCTGTTAGCTGGTGAAGAATGTCTACTTTACACACCACAGAATCTTGTATCCTCCTTTATCTCCTTGATTTATAACAATGGAATTACCTGCTGCAAGCTCTTGGAGAACCCTTCTTTCCCACCCACTCATATTATTCCAAGGTCTTGTTGTTTTTTCTACTCGCCTTACTCCTGAGAGATTAATCTTTCAAACACTATTATGGAAAGGTCTGTAAGAGGAGGTGGAATAAATCCAGATGGAATTCGGAAGGTATGTTTGTTAGTAGATTTTTCAT
>NW_024842701.1:0-1090 GCF_019175285.1 Sceloporus undulatus
CTTCCTCACGGGCGGCCAAAAACGGGGCTTTTTTTTTCCTTTGCCGGCTGGCGGATGCGCAGCTGCGCAGCTGCAGCGCTAAGCAGCGGCGGCAGAAAGCCTATGGGCACATTTAAAGTGCCCAAGCCGCTTTAAAACTCCCCCCCTCCGCTCTGCCCAAGAACAATGGTGGTCTCCTGCCAGCTGGTGATCAGCTGGTGTTGGCATCCTTGTCCGCTTGCACTTTGCCAGTGTCACCAGCATCATACATGCCTCCTCTCCTTTGCTCCCCGTGCTCCTGCTGAATCTGCAATGCGCAGCCACAGCTGTCACCGCTGCCACCGCTGTCCCCCTGCCATCCCCATCACCTCCCTTGTACACATGTAAATATTTACAGTTTTAGCGTTTTTTATTGTTAGGTGAAAATGGCACGGGAATGTGTGTAGGGGTTCACTTTAAAGTCCAAACTTTCCAAGCAGCGCATGCGTACATGTTGCTCTAGGGTTAAGGTGAGGGTTAGGGTTAGGGTTAGGGTTAGGAGTCTCAAAATGCGCTGCAGCTGTGCCGCAGCTTCCACACCTTCATGGCAGCTGACGCTGCAATTAAAGCCTGACTGCAAACTGCGCATGTTCCAGGACCCTGATTCATTATGCGACGCAGCAGACACGGAGCTTTTAAATGGGCAACTTAAATTAGCAGCGTAGCAATTCTGGCGTACCGGTGCAGCAGCTTACAGACGAAGATGCACAGCTGCGCATCAAACGGAAAAGAAGCGGAGAAAAGCAGCACCTTTTTAATGCTGCTTCTTCCCGCTTGGGGCGTGCGGGGGGCGTGTTCATGGCGGCATTCAGGTAAGGGCCGTCTGAAGGCTCTACCTTCATGACGTCATGATTACACCCCCTTTTTCCCGTCTGTAACCCGCCATGTATTCACCACTCCCGCCACTGTTACCTAGTTCTTGCATGTGTGTGTGAACACTTACATGTATGTGTCTGTGTGTTTTGCTTTCCCCCTAAATAAAACACAAAAACCTATTTCAAATGCCTCTGAAGTTTTATTATTACTATTATTCAGGACCTGCTATAGCTTGGCTGAGTCCAGAGGTCACTAT
>NW_024842702.1:0-1090 GCF_019175285.1 Sceloporus undulatus
TCCTCAGGAGGCTGGTTGGAGAGAAGGCTGCAGGGTGAACGTGCGCCCTTCCCAGTGTCGGCCCAGCTGGGCGCTTAGTCGGAGGGCCCCACTGACCTGTGTATACGTCTACCCCAGGATTTTGGGGACCATTTGGGGCCTTCTACATGGCCGGCGCCATCTTTACGTATCGGACGCTGGGCGTCCGTATGCGTCGCGCCGCTTGTGACGTAGCGAGCGCGCCCCTGGCGCCTCGCTACGTCGCAAACGTGACGGAAAAAGAAGCTCCATTTTGGAGCTTCTTTTTCGGTCCACGCGGGAGTCGGGCCGTGTGAAGGCTCCGGCTCCCCCGCAGACCTACTGTACCCCGCCAACGATTCTATGAATAAAGCAAGACTTGCTACCACTGCTGATTCTGAAAAACTCATGACAAAGCCTACAATAGTAGCTGGGCTACTTTTGTTCCCTGAAATTATATCTCTCTCTCACACACACACACACTCACTACTGTCATTAAGATCTTGGTGCACAAAGACTATGTATTCATTCAAATGGAAGTACATTTAGCCCTCCATGTTTCCAGGTTTGACTTTTGTGGATTTCATTCATGTGTTCTCTCTAGAGATCTCTAGGTCCTCCAATGTGACTCTATGGGCAATTTTGAACAGATAGTGCATGAGAGGACCTAGAGATTCCTCAAGAGAACACTGCTCTAGGCATCTGTATGTCCTATGGCACGATACTATGGGTAATCTCCAGCAGATGTTGAACATAAGAGTTGTGCTGGAAGACCTAGAAATTTCTGGAAAGCTGTTCTTTCAGATTTCATAAACCAGTGTGCTTTGATTTGCAGTTTTCCCACTATCTCAAGGGTGCTGTGCCCCTAACCCCAGGGAATCTGGGTGTATGTGAAATAGGAGAAGGCAGAAAGGAGAGGAGAGCTGCATTGGGAGGACAGCGAGGGCTCCGCAGGGACTTGAACCCCGTCCTGGAAACCAGGAGTGCCAACCACCAGCGCCTTTTGCTTTTTTCTGGCAATGCAACAAGGGGAAAAGCAAAACCCGAGAGAACACAGGAGAGTGTTCTCTCAGGAAAAAGAAAACCTGACAGA
>NW_024842703.1:0-1090 GCF_019175285.1 Sceloporus undulatus
CTTCTCTTCTCCAGGCTAAACATCCCTAGTTTCCTAAGTAGTTCCTCATAGGGCATGGTTTCCAAATCCTGCACCATTTTAGTCGCCTTCCTTTGGACACGCTCCAGTTTCTCAATGTCCTTTTTCAATTGTGGTGCCCAGAACTGGACACAGTATTCCAGGTGAGGCCTCACCAAAGCAGAATAGAGTGGCACTATTACTTCCCTTGATCTAGGCACTATACTTCTATTAATGCAGCCTAACATTGCATTGGCCTTTTTAGCTGCCGCATCACATTGTTGACTCTTGTTCAACTTGTGGTCTACTTGGACTCCTAGATCCATTTCACACATAGTTTCATTCATGGTTTATCCCAGGTCTACTTATTCAGACAAAGCAAACCTTTTAGGAAAATTCGATGGGGAAAACAAGACCAATTATCCTAGGTTTTGTTGCTTTTTTGGCACGCACACACACACAACATACTCAGCTGCATGCAATTGCAGGGTTTGTCCACTTTCTGTGTATGTTGATTTTGGATTAATGCTCAACCTGTCTGAAAACGATCCCACTTTTGTGGTTTTAAATCCCATTTCTGCACAGGATTTGGCCAGTTGCCTCCCGTGTGATAAACTCCTAGGAACTGGAAGAGCAACTATGAACTAACTATACAAAATCTGCCCCAAAGTCATGTCTGGTGGCCACCATTTCCTTTGGATAAAAACAAGTGATGGAGAAAAGCTTTGGACCAGAGATCTTTGGGCCATCATCAGCTTCTCTATTCTTTAGACTTGACTGAAGTGTTGTAAATAGTCTGGATAGTAAACCTACTAAAAATCTCATTTTGGGATCTCAGGAAGGAGATGGGGAGAGATTCGCATGTTTGTTTTTAAATTATTTGTCATATAAATTACATGTCTCTCCCACTCTGTTCCGGTTTTTTAAAAATTTATTTTATTAAGAAAACATATAAAGAAGACATAATACAAAACATACAAGACAAAACAACAACAACAAAACACAATACATAAATGATTATATGATAATCCACATTAGTTTCATACACTTCCAACATAACAAATGGTACCCCGCTTTTATAACACCATTTATA
>NW_024842704.1:0-1090 GCF_019175285.1 Sceloporus undulatus
AGAAAATAGGTAAAGATAAAATCAGGTACAGTTGTCCCTCCATATTCACTAGACTTAGGGGAACAAGACTCCCGTGAATATGGAAAAACTGCAAATAACAAAAACACTGTTTTTACCTGAGAGGACACCTCTCTAGGAATCTCTAGGTCCTCCAGTGCAACTCTGTGGTCAATGTCCAACATACACTGACCATAGAATGGCACTGGAGTAGCTACAAATGGTCTTTCAGTGCAACTTTTAGTTAAAGTTGACCACTGAGTTGCACTGGAGGACCTAGACAGTCCTAGAGAGAACATATTAATGAAATCCATGAATAATCAAAGCCGCAAATATCAAAGCCGCAAATATGGAGGGATGACTGTATATACAGAATGTGAGATCTGGGATCCTCAGATCAGTAATCCACAAGGAAACTTATTCCAAAGAAATAAAGGTTTATTGTAGAGCATAAGGCAGAAAAAGATCCATTAACACGTTTTTGTGAAATCTGAGGGCTAAAGGAAAAAAGTTAGCCTTTTACACCTTCCCCCAGCCCCACCCTTTCCAACCTCTAGCTAAACCACACCACACTCACCTCACCAAAACAACCAAGCCTTTCCCAGGATGGGTAGCGACCTTGACAACGCCAGATCTCCAGCATTCCAGATGCCAGACAAACCTAATCTCTTTCTTTGATAAAATTACCAGCTTGGTAGATGAAGGGAATGCTGTGTATGTAGTGTATCTTGATTTCACTAAGGCCTTTGACAAGGTTTCCCATGACATTCTTGCAAACAAGCTTGTAAAATGTGGGCTACACAAAGGAACTGTTACATGGATCTGTAACTGGTTGACCGGCCGAACCCAAAGGGTGCTCAACAATGGCTCCTTTTCATCCTGGAGAGAAGTGACCAGTGGGGTCCCACAGGGCTCTGTCCTGGGCCCAGTGCTATTCAACATCTTTATCAGTGACCTGGATGACAGAATTGACAGACTTATCAAATTTGCAGATGACACCAAATTAGGGGGAATAGCTAATACCCCAGAGGACAGGATCAAGATTCAAAATGACCTGAATAGACTAGAAAGCTGGGCCAAAGCTAACAAAATC
>NW_024842705.1:0-1090 GCF_019175285.1 Sceloporus undulatus
AACATATCAAAACTATTTATATGATACATAATAACTAGAATGTAGTATAAACATATCAAAACTTACATAGATAGATATGATACATAATCTCTATAATGTAGTACAAAACATATTAAAACTAAAAGTACTATATATAATATCTAATATACATGGAAACTATCTATAGAGATAAACATATCAAAGCTCCTTTACACTAGAGAGACTATATATATATATATATATATATATATATATGAGATGATCGAGCTCCTGGGTGCTTTCTGTCTATTTAGTGAGACAGGTGTGTAACCACACTTGTTGTGTTTGTGTGTGTCCTACAAGGTGGAGGGAAGATGGTGTGTGTAAACGGTGTGTGTGTGTGTAACCATAAAGCCTTCCTCCTCGGTCTCCCACCCAATTCCCAGCCCGACGTAACATTGCCTTAACTCTTCCCCCATCATTTGGTATCACAGCCTCCCAAGTGTGTCTCTGTGTGTCGCTTTCTGGGTATGTTTAGGCCAGGCTTCAAAGGAGGAAAGCCAAAGAAATGTCACTCCCCCGAAGGAAAGAAGAAAGAAAGAGAGAAAGAAATAGGAGGGAAGGAGGAGAGATGTTGTGTTTCTTTTCCTAGTTCAAATAAAGCCAAGGGTTCAGTTCTTGAGGGAGGGCTCCAGACTCCATGTCTTCGATTTCTTTTTTGAGGATGAAAGAATGAAGAGAGAGAGAGAGAGAGAGGGAGGGAGGGAGGGAGGGAGGGAGGGAGGGAAGGAGAGAAAGACGTATTACCAATAATAGTAATAATAATAATAATAATAAGGGAGGAGGGAGAGAAAGAAAGCAAGAGAAAGAGTGAGAAATAAATTTAAAAAACCAGACACAAACATTTCTTCGACGTGAGCTTTATAAATTAATTAATTAATTAGTTAAAAGTAATATAAATAAATAAATAATATTTAGGATGCCTGGGTGAGAGTGGAATATATAGTGTAGCTGCCTATCAACATATCAGTATCTATATCTACATAGTGTGGCTACCTATCAGCTAAAGCCAAAGCCAAAATACTAGGTATGAACACACACACACACACACACACACACATATCCATATAAA
>NW_024842706.1:0-1090 GCF_019175285.1 Sceloporus undulatus
TGTTAAAATATATTTCTAATTTGTATGGAAAATGTTCAGATGTGGCAATGGTTAACTAAGGTTTAAAATGGTTCCTGTTGCAGGCCAGAAAGCCTAGGCCTGGAAGAGCAAGTCTTCAAGGACATGTGCTGAGACATAATATAAACAAATGTGTTATTGTTATGCTCCTGTGTAGCATGGTGACTTCATGGGAAAGAGGTGTGTCCACTTGGTGGGAAGGTTGATCTTTTGAGAGAACAAAGACTGATGTCACATTCAAGCTTCTAGCATGGACTCTGAAAGAGTATAGATGTATAGTAGCTTGCTGTGTAAAGTGTAAATAGCAACAAAGTTAATAAACCCTCATTTGAGTGAAACTCTGTGTGGAAGTTACTTTGATCCTGAGTAGCTGAGAAGACTGCATCTGTTCCAGTTGATGCCAGTCCAGAACCACCGGTAACAAGAGACATCAACCATCACAAAGATCTTTTTCTCTAACAAGTGGTAGCAGAGGATGGTTGCCTAGATGGTTGCCAGGATGGTTGCCAAGCTGGTATGCTGAGATGGTCTTCTGGAGGGTCTGCTGTTGCTGATGTTCCTGTTCCACTGAGAATCTGCTGTGGAGTTTTTCTTCCAGCTGTAAGTTTGCTCTGTGTTGTTCATCTGTCCTGTGCCGGGTGGCAAATGGGAAGATAACAGTGTTGGGCATTCTGCTGGGACTCTTGGCTGTTTTGCCGTTTGCTTTAAGTCATGGAGGCGGCAGCAAGATTTCCCAAGTTAAACAACAACAATTACAGCTCTTGGGCTGTTTACACAGAAGCGCTGTTGGTCCGTGAGGGTCTCTGGCGTGTGGTGGAACAAGGTCCTACTGATGCTACACGTGCTGATGATTCAAAGGCACGAGCTACAATTTTACTCACTGTTGAGCCTAACCAGATTAATCATGTGAGGCTCAAGACTAGTGCTAAAGCTGTCTGGGACACTTTGAAGAATGTGCATGAGAGTAGCACTGCCTTGTCCAGGATGCTCTGCTGCAAAAGGTTATATGCTTGCAAGATGCAAAGTAACCAGGATCCTGAGAAGCATTTAGAGGAAATGCATGACCTGTTTG
>NW_024842707.1:0-1090 GCF_019175285.1 Sceloporus undulatus
CAGGTCTAGTTGTCTTATATCATTTAATTTCATTAACCATTCATCTATCTGTATCTTTTCACTTTCTTTCCAGTGTCTAGCAATCACCATACTAGCAAGGGTTATCATGTACAGTACAATTTTCCAGAATTTCTTTTCCTCCTCTGGCTTTAAAAAGTACGTCATATTTAGTAAATATATCTCTGGGTTTTTTTTATAACTAATACCAAATATTTGTTGTATTATATTATGAACATCTTCCCAGAAATCTTTTATTTTTTCACATTTCCACCACATGTGGATCATCGTTCCTTTTTCTCCAACAACAATCGTTATCCACTTTAAACGTTTTTTTCAATCTGGCAGGCGTGTAATACCACCTATTGCTTATCTTTAGGAAGTTCGCTTTCAAATCTTGAGACATGGTAAAGGAGTTTGTCCTCTTCCATGCTTTTTGCCAAGCTTCCAACGATATTTCATGCCCAAAGTCCTTTGCCCAGTCAGTCATAAATTGTTTTATCGGCTCCCTTTCTAACTCTCTTTCTCTAAATAGATTATAATATTTTCTTATTTTTCTTCCCTCATTTTCCATTATTAATTTATCCAATTCCATTTCTTTCAGATCAATTCCTGCTGTTCTTTTATCTTCTTTAAATCTGTGTCTTATTTGATAATAAGTATACCAGCTTATTTCTTTACCTTCATTAACTAGTTCCTCTCTCGTGTTCATAATCAAATCATGTTTCTCCTTAATTTTAATTAGATCATTATATTTTAACCAATTACCTTGTACATCCCATCTATTTGCAAAGGCTTCATGGGTTGAAACCCATCCCAGTATTTTAAAATAAAATTTAGTCTTAATTATCTTCCATGTCTCCATTAATGCCCTCCTGATTGGGTTATTGTAGAAATCTTTATGTATTAACGTTTTATTATACCAGAGGTATCCGTGCCAACCAAAACGAAGTTTGGCTCTTTCCAAACTCAAAACACTTCTATCCTTTAATGTTACCCAATCCTCCAGCCATAGCATATTGCAAGCCCACCTGTAGATCTTAAAATCAGGCATATCACATCCCCCCCTTTCCTTTTTTTCTTTTAAGTTGTT
>NW_024842708.1:0-1090 GCF_019175285.1 Sceloporus undulatus
ATATATATATATATATGTGTGTGTGTGTGTGTGTGTGTGTGTATATTTCCTGAGGTAAAAAGTTTCAGATAAGAGTAAGGAAATACTAATAAGATGCATCCCAAGGCTTGGAATACACACACACACACACACACACACACACACACACACACACATGCGTGGCTTGGAATATATATGTATTTCCTGAGGTAAAAAGTTTCAGCTAGGCGTAGGGAAATACTAATAAGATGCATCCCAAGGCTTGGAATACACACACACACACACACACAAATGACTTGGAATATATATGTATTTCCTGAGGTAAAAAGTTTCAGCTAGGAGTAGGGAAATACTAATAAGATGCATCCCAAGGCTTGGAATATATATACACATACATATCCATATGTGTGTGTGCATGTATGTATATACACACACACACACACACACACACACACACACATCTATACATAGCTTGGAATTGTGAAAAAATCTGAGCCAGAAACTTTCCTTTCCAAGTGCTTCACCCTTTCCTTGGGGTGATATCTCTCCTTAAAAATTAACAGAGAAGCCATTGGATGGGCATTCAGTGGAGCAGAAGGACACATGTCCAAAGTACAGCAGCAGGTGTCTTGTGCAAGTTTCAGGGCACTCATGGCAAAGAGAAAAGGTTGCTTTTGGGGCACTTTTGTTGAAAATACATTCCCCCCCTTCCATGCTATTGAGGCAATACTTCCATCCCCAGGTCATGGCTGCAAGCATGCTTGAGTTGCAGGTATGCAAAAGCCAGTATGGTCCCAGGTTGCATCCATGGGAGTATAGTGTCTACAGTATAGAGATATATACAGTGTGACAAACACACAACACAAGCACACACCACCATGCAGCACGACATATGGCTTGGAAATATATTCCTGAGGTAAAAAGTTTCAGATAAGAGTAAGGAAATACTAATAAGATGCATCCCAAGGCTTGGAATACACACACACACACACACACACACACACACACACACACACATGCGTGGCTTGGAATATATATGTATTTCCTGAGGTAAAAAGTTTCAGCTAGGCGTAGGGAAATACTAATAAGATGCATCCCAAGGCTTGGAATA
>NW_024842709.1:0-1090 GCF_019175285.1 Sceloporus undulatus
GCAAGCAGCTGAGTGGTGCTGTGAAGGAGCTGAAGTGAGGGAGAATACCATTTGGCAATCATTATGTAGCCTGGCCAAATGTTGCCTAAAGAGGTCCAAGATACCTTCTTATGTAGTGTCAGATAAACAGTAATATTCAAGTGTAACCCTTGGTGTGAGATACCAAATCCATATTTCCAAGTAAATGCATTTTAGATGAGACTGCCTTGCATTGTATTGACTTGGCAGCATTCTCCAAAACATTCGACTAGGTATTGGGCTGTCTACTTATGCATAAGAAAAAAAAATGGAGATAAAGGAGAAGCATATTTGCATAAAATTTGCACATGCTAATTTACAAAATGTATAAAATTTAGAAATAATTACTATACCTGCAGATAGAAAAACAATGTGTCTCACTATACTAGAGAAGACTTTGACAAGGAGATCTGTGCATCCACTCAATCTGCTATTCAGGAACGAACTTAAATGGAAACTTTAAGAGCTCAACTGTTCTGTCTTATTGGTCTTTGTATTTAAACAAAATTGGAGAACAGCTGGATTATATGGCTACCCTACTGGGTATTACAAAGGTATGAGGAATGAGACTGAAGAAAAAATATGTCCCAAAAGATTGTAGGCCATCAACAAGACATTTATTTCACATAAAATGAGTCTACTAGTGGGCTTCCACTAGTAGAACACTAAATTCTAATGGAACTAGGGAGGGTAATATTCTGCCCCCACTGCAGCCCCTTGTACACCAGCATCAGGGACCTGGTTTACTGAAGGTGTGAAGGTCAGATGGTACAAAGGAAGGAAGAAAATTCTGACAATTTCTATCTAGAGGAATGTTGGATCCATGCCTTAGATATAAGTTTTATTTATATTGTCTTCTGTATTTATCTGTGATAAACAATGTTACAGTGCATACAAAATATTACATAGTCAAATTACATGTCAGGAAGATGTTCAGGCTCTTTCACTAGCATCGTATGTGTGCACATACATGCTGGGGTTATTTTATATAGGAGAAGCATTCAAATAGCTGTTTTCATATCTTTCTTGTGAAATGGTGCAACCCATCGACAAACAAAGATGGGGGGGGGGG
>NW_024842710.1:0-921 GCF_019175285.1 Sceloporus undulatus
TCCTTTGTCTAGCCCACATTTTACAAGCTTGTTTGCAAGTATGTCATGGGGAACTTTGTCAAAGGCCTTACTGAAATCAAGATATACTATATCCACAACATTCCCTTCATCTACCAAGCTGGTAATTTTATCAAAGAAAGAGATTAGGTTTGTCTGACATGACTTGTTTCTCTGAAACTCATGTTGACTTTTTGTGTTTATGGCATTGCTTTCTAGATGTTCACAGACTCTCTGTTTAATGATCTGCTCTAGAATCTTTCCTGGTATTGATGTCAGACTAACTGGACGATAATTGTTGGGATCCTCTTTTTTCCCCTTTTTGAAGATGGGGACAACGTTTGCCCTCCGCCAGTCTGCTGGGATCTCTCCTGTTTTCCAGGAGTTTTCAAAGATTATTGCCAATGGCTCCGATATTACATTTGCCAGTTCCTTTAATACCCTTGGATGTAGTTCATCTGGTCCCGGAGACTTAAATTCATTTAGATTAATAAGGTATTCGTCTACTATCTCTTTACTTATTCTGAGCTGAAATTCCTCTATTCTGTCCTCTGCTCCATTATCCTCAGGTTGAGCACCCTTTGCCTTTTCTGAGAAGACTGAGGCAAAGAAGGTATTTAGTAATTCTGCTTTTTCTCTGCCTTCTGTTAGCATTTTGCCATCTTCTCCACGCAGTGGCCCTACTGTTTCCTTCTTCTTCCTTTTGCTGCGGACATATCCAAAAAAGCCCTTTTTATTCTTTTTAACCTCTCTAGCAAGCCGGAGTTCATTCTGCGCTTTAGCTTTTCTGACTTCACCCCTACACATGCCTGCTATTTCTTTGAATTCCTTTTTTGTGATTTCCCCCTTTTTCCATTTCTTATACATGTTCCGTTTCAAACTTAGCTCAGTTGAAAGTTCCTTAGTCATCCATCCTGGTATCTT
>NW_024842710.1:1021-1090 GCF_019175285.1 Sceloporus undulatus
CACTGGAACTGTTTGAAATTGAGCCTTCAGTATCTCCCTTTTGAGAAAGTCCCATCCGTCCTGAACTCC
>NW_024842711.1:0-1090 GCF_019175285.1 Sceloporus undulatus
GCTTCGTATTAACCTGATGTATATTCTAGCTGTATTGTGTTTGTGAAGTCAAAGGCTTTCATGGCCGGCATCCACAGTTTTTTGTGGGTTTTTCGGGCTCTGTGGCCATGTTCTATAAGAGTTTATTCCTGATGCTTCTTCTTGATGCTGGCGAAAGGTCAGGAATAAACTCTTATAGAAGATGGCCACATAGGCCAAAAAACCCACAAAAACTATGTATTGTGCTTGCTTTCATTTGCAAACTGGTTTCGAGTGGAGGAGGCAGGTTAGAAGCAAACATCAAACCGTAACCCCACAAAAGAAATAGGAACTTGTGCTCAGCCACCAACCTTCCCAGCCAGCCTCATTTCCCTGTTGCCCATGGAAGTGTTGCTGAATCCCATTGGCCTTGGGCGATGCCCAGCCTCTACCTGGCACCCGACGGCTGCCCTGGCTCCCATGCCCAGCGATCCTCTCACCCATCATCCCTGGGGAGGGGCAGCCTGTCTGCTGGGTTTGCCCCTCCCTGGATGGGAATCCGCCTCCCTCCAAGGGCCCTGGGGCAGAAGGGTGGGTGGATGGGTGGCCCTTGGTGCCCAGGGAGGGGCCAGGGAGGGAGGCATGGCTCTCCTGCCCCATAAGAAGGCCCTCCTGGGGCTCCCAGGGCATTGCCTACTCTTTCCAGCTGCCAGGATGGAGGTCGCTCCCCTTGAGATCATGGATGTTGAAATCAGGTGAGACTCTACTCTTCCCTTCCCTTCCCTTCCAAGAGAGTAGCTGCTCGGTTTGTATGGAGGGGGAGAAGGTTGGTCAAAGGGAGGCATGGCCCCTCCAGGAAGGTCCCCTGCCATTAGCTCTCAGTGCCCCCATTGCCAGCCTTGCATTGACTTAAAAGAGGAGCCTAAAGGTGGGTCAGAGTCAAAGACTGGCAGAGGAAAAAGAGACAGAAAAAGATCAGAGAAGGGAGGGTTTCCTTTCTTTCTCTCTGGAATAGCAGACCTTGGGGGGGGGGGCTTCATGCTGGAGGGGTCAGGCTGAGTCTTTTGCCCTCTTTTTGCCCCCCCTCCAAAAGGCAGAGCCCCTATTGCCCCCTCCCTCCCTCCCTTTGCCC
>NW_024842712.1:0-1090 GCF_019175285.1 Sceloporus undulatus
GAATATAAATAGCTCTTCTTGTTGTTTTTGGAAGAGGTTTTGTAGTATAGTGGCTAAGAGCTGTAATCAAGATGTCCCTGATCTGGATTTGATCTCTGCCTGGGAATTTGTTAGTTGGTGACATTACGCAGTCCAACCACTTTTAACCTCAAACCCCTATATCTGATGAATGGAGGGTGGGTAATAGCAGCACCACACAGAACCTACTGTCAGGGCCGGCTCTAGGTATTTTGCCATCCTAGGGGAGAAATATTTTGGCATCCCTGTCACCCCTCATAATTATTTTCACCCCTTGATTTCTGCTGTTTCATTTGTTAAAGCTAAACATGACATAAAACTTAGGTTCCATTCTCTCATCACAGTATTGAGAATTAGTCAAAAAGCCAATTAGGTTTTTACAAGTTAAAGACTTTTTTTATTGCTGTGATATTTGGAATGGAGACTAATGCATACATATTCTTTTTGCAAGCTGGTAGCATTATTCATTCTAATGATGTGGAAAAATCTGGATCCCATCCCATAAATTTGTGGGGTAGTGGTAGTCCATCTATGACCCCTAAAAACTAAAAATCTTCACCCAAGGGGCAGAAAAGAGTGTCACAAGAAAGAGAAGAAAACCAGTAGAGTCACCAGGTGAAAGTACCAGGGCTGCAGTTTGACAACACTTTAGCTGCCCTTGGCGCCCATGGTGACCAGCTGTCCTAACTGCAAAGGAGGACAAGGCACCACAATATGTAGGACTTTCAAGTAAAATGGAAGACATGACTAAGTAAAAGCTGAAACCCCTCATATAAATATAAATTCATGCTTCTTAGTGATGCTCAAAATGGAGGACATTTTTGGAATTCCTCCTGGACAGAAAACTGAAATATAAGATATACCCTAGAAAAAGAGGACATCTGGTCATCTTGCTGGTTCCATGCTATGGAGCCCTGGGATTTGTAGTTTGTTGTGGCTCCACTGCTCTCTGACTGAGAAGGCGAATTCTCCTTCAAAAATCCAAATCCCAGGATTCCATAGCATGGAGCCAGGGCAGTTAAAGCGGTGTCAAATTGCATTATTTCTGCAGTGTAGATGCAGCCCATGAAAA
>NW_024842713.1:0-1090 GCF_019175285.1 Sceloporus undulatus
CTCCCGGTCCTAGTCCAGCCCTCAGTCCATGGCACCATGCTGTTTCTCTTTCAGACCTTTCTTGCTGGCTAGATGTGGCTCTAGCTTAATCCCAGAAGATGGACTGGTCTGCCTTTCTGCTTAGATAACATCAAATTAGACTGTTTCTGGACCAGCTGTGGAGGCTCCCTGGGATGCCAAAGGGATTTGTAGAGGTCTGCTTGCAATCTGGGACTGCTTTGTTTCCCAGCTAATTTCCACGGATGTTTGTCCATGGATTCAAGCATCCAGACCTTGAAAA
Source organism: Sceloporus undulatus (assembly GCF_019175285.1). Taxonomy (NCBI): domain Eukaryota; kingdom Metazoa; phylum Chordata; class Lepidosauria; order Squamata; family Phrynosomatidae; genus Sceloporus; species Sceloporus undulatus. Next base: position 281 of record NW_024842713.1, read on the forward strand.
TAGTTTCAAAATTTATCAGTTCCAAAAAGTAAATTTTTCATTTTATTTTATTTAAGGGACACTATTTTAGTATGCCCTTGTATCTAAGGTACAGTCGGCCCTTCTTATACACGGATTATTTTATACACAGATTCAAACATACACAGTTTGAAAATGTTTTAAAAAAGTATAAATTTCAAATATCAGACCTTGATTTTCCATTTTTTTTTATATAAGGGACACTATTTTGCTATGTCATTGTACTGAATGGCACTTGAGCATACACAGATTTTGTAATACACAGGGAATCCTGGAACCAAACCCCAGCGTATACCAAGGGTCCGCTGTAACTTGAGCATGCATGGGTTTTGGCATCCACCGTGGGTCCTGGAACCAAACCCCAGCGTATAACAAGGGTCCGCTGTAACTTGAGCATGCATGGGTTTTGGCATCCACCGTGGGAACTGGAACCAAACCCCAGCGTATACCGAGGACTGACAGTACTTTTATTTCACATGCTCACTGACTTCCTCGGAATCTTTGCATATTCTTCTTGAATAAGATAATTGAAGCCAGAGATTCCCATTCCACACAAAGGCAAACATTTCCTCTAGCACTGTCCAGAACACCTCAGTCAGGGCACCGACTGAGAGATCAGGAGATTGGTGTGAGAGATCAGAAGAGGGCGAGGCTCGCTTTCTCTTGCCAGACCCAAACTTCAGCATCCCTTCCCAGCAGCACACTAGGTGACGCCCCCCGCACCCTCAGGAAGGGAGATGGCCCAGTGCCTGACTGGCCCAGGCCAGAAAGATGGCCAAGGGCATTGCCAGG
>NW_024842714.1:0-1090 GCF_019175285.1 Sceloporus undulatus
GGAGGAGCTACAAAGGCCTAGTAGAGTCTTCTCTCCAGGAATCTCTAGGTCTTTCAGTGCAACTTTTAGTTAAAGTTGACCATAGAGTTGCACCGGAGGAGGACCTAGATATAACTAAAGAGAACATATTAATCAAATCTGTGACTAATCAAATCTTCAAAAGTGAAGGCCACATATATAAAGGGATGAGTGTGTGTGTGTGTGTGTGTGTGTGTGTATATATATATATATAATTTCTCTCTCCCCTCTTTGTCAATCTCTCTCTCTCTCTCTGAATATATAGGAATCATAGAATCGTAGAGTTGGAAGAGACCCCAAGGGCTTTCCAGTCCAACCCCATTGTGCCATGCAGGAAATCCCAATCAAAGCATCCCCAATGACAGATGGCCATCCAGCCTCTGCTTCAAGACCTCCATAGAAGAAGACTCCACTACACTCCAAGATTCCACTATGATCCTGCAATGCAGAGGATTGGATTTTTAGATTGTAAGCCTTAGGGCAGGGAACCGTCCAATTATAAAGATTGTATGTACAGCGCTGTGTAAATTTACAGTGCTTTATAAATAAAGGTTAATAATAATAATTGGATGGCCCTTATGGTCTCTTCCAACTCTATGATTCTATTTTATATACATACACACACACACACACACACACACGTACACACTGTATATGCACACATATACACAGGGTAACCAGACTGCCTCCTATTCCACCTAAACATCCTTTCCACAGCCTCCTGTTTCACCTCAATGTTAGCAAGAACTTCCTGACAGTAAGAGCTGTTTGACATTGAGACACGCTCCCTTGGAAAGTGGTGGACTCTCCTTTGGGGGTCTTTAAACAGAGGCTGGATGGCCATTTGTAAGGAGTTCTTTGACTGTGTATTCCTGCATGGCAGAATGGGGTTGAGCTGGATGGCCCTTGGGGGTCTCTTCCAACTCTTCTATGATTCTAAGTCAAGGGTAAACTTAATGGTATGTGACAAAGGATGCAAAGGATGAAAGAAAAGAAAATGATGCCAAATCGCACCACTGTTTGCCCACCCAGCCATTCAAAAAGGCCAGAGGCAATGCCACAATGGAGAGAG
>NW_024842715.1:0-1090 GCF_019175285.1 Sceloporus undulatus
CTGGAGTCAGTCCTGTGCTCAAAAAATAAAACTCATTTGAAACAAAAGAAGCTTTATGGATGAATCCAGCCAGGAACATCCATTAACATGTTTTTGTAAAGTCTGAAGTCCAAAGGAACTTGCTCAACCCCTCCCTAAGCCAGCCCCCAATTCCCAAGTTAAAGCAACACAAGCGGAGGTTGCATAGATACCAAGGTTGTCTATACTTCCCTTCCCTTCTCCCAGACAGCCTCACCTTGAAGAGCAGTGTTCCCAAGCCAGCTTCACTCTATAGCTGCAGCCCCAGCCCCTCTCCAAACGCCCTCCTTCATCTGAAAGCCACTCCATCTGTCCTTCTATCATTTTCCATGATGTGCTTTCTATAACCCATCACTCTACACTACCTACAATGAACTACAACTATAACTCCCACTTTAACTCTCTAATAATCAAACTCTAATATTTTTACTCTTTATGACAGAACCCTTATACACTGTTTCTGACACGCAATGGACCAGTCCCAATCCTTCAGGTATACAGCACTAGTCTGAAGTGACAATTCTGCCATCTCATTCAGGCAAGGAACATCAGCATAAAGTCCCAATGCGCCAGTCTCAGTCTTTTAGGTAAGGAGCATCAGCCTGTAGTCACAATGGGCCAATATCAATCCATCAGGAAAGGAGCATGAGTCTGAGTTCAAATTGGGTCAGTCTGAATCCTTCAGGCAAGGAGCATCATCCTGAAGTCACAATATGTCATGAATCCCTTTATTCATGCATCTATTCATTTAGGGATTCATGCCATAAGGGTTATAGGTTTAGGTTTAGATTAGAGTTAAAATAGATGGGATTTATAGTGGGTTAAATTAATATGTTTTAATATGTGCTTTAATAGAAGATACTAGAAAGAGGTAGAAAGATCATGGCTAAAGAAGGCTTGAGTTTAAAAGACTGGTCTTTGTAAACAGAGAGGAAAATAGAGAGTCATTGATATTTTTATATTGTATTATGTTGTTAATGGGTTTATGCTTATTATATTTTCACATGGTATCACATTAGATTGAGATTAATGGGGTCATACACACACACACACACACACACACACACACACA
>NW_024842716.1:0-1090 GCF_019175285.1 Sceloporus undulatus
CAATGACTCTCAGGTGATATCAATTTGCATCTTTTCACTTTGTCATTGCCTCATATGTCCTTGGCTTTCAGGACCTTCTAATTACATTACTTACAACAACTGTGTGACAATTCAATAACTTTTGCTGTGTCATGTTACTTTCAAATACATTCATATACATATTATATTTCTTGTGACTATATATCCCATGTGGCTTTTTCCTGACATATACCACCTTTCCATAAAAATCAAAGCGGTTTAAAAATTGACAATTACAAAATGTGTGTGTTTGTGTGTGTATCAGTCATAGCAGGAGCATGAGGTATGTACCTCCTTCCTCTGCTTGCTAAAGCCACACAGAAATTGAGGTATGTACATTTGTGTGCATTGTTTCTGAATGGATCTATTGTCAGTATCACAATTTCTTCACTTTTCCTTGTATATTTTTTAAAAAGATGCACACTTCTGAATATGTTGCACTTATACAACACAAATCTATAGATGTATAGGTTTATGAGTGAAGATTGCATCCTGGATTATGCTCATTTTTGGGAAGTGAAGACCTATGTAAATTCATTATATAAACCCAGTGAAACAAATACCCCACAAAGCTCTAGTAAACAACACACACATTCCCCACACAAAGGACTCACTGGTGCACTGTGTGTCTGGGGTCTGGAAATCTCACTTCCACCTTCTGGGAAGACAATGCTGCCAGAGACTGAATTTGAGGCTTTATGCCTGCAAAGCATGGGATCACTCTCAGCTGCAACACTTCCACACAATCCTGGACTGAAACATTTAAACAAAGGTCCTCTTTCAGCTCCAGGAATAAAGGCCTACCTTCAGTACAAAGACCCTGATTCCTGCAGCCTCAGAAAAGTCTCTTCTGAAGCCCTTTATGGCTGGAGCTTCCCTGGGTCAGAGGCCGTCTCCTCAGCCGTAGAGAAGGGTTGCTCTGAGTGCGAAGGAGGAGGAGGTCCACAGGGCTGAGGGAGGGAAGGCAATGGGAAAAAGTCAGTGCCAAAGGCCATGGAGGGCAGAAGGTGACAATGCCTAGAAAACTCCTCTGAGTCCCAGCCATTCTAGGAATGAGTGGCAGGAGTGAGTC
>NW_024842717.1:0-1090 GCF_019175285.1 Sceloporus undulatus
CACCCAGGCTACTTGTCCTGGGTGACTTCAACATCTCCCTCACGGCCAGCTACGTTCCACCCGGTGCGGCTCGGGAATTCATGGATACCATGGCGGCCATGGGCCTGTCCCAGCTGATAGTGGGTCCTACGCACTGTGCGGGTAATACTCTTGATTTGGTCTTCTGTTCGGATGTGGAAAATCTGTGGGCGGAAATAACTAACATTTCCCCCCTGTCATGGACGGATCATTTCCTGGCGGAGGCAAAAATCAAAGTCTCTACCCAGATTCCCCCCAGGGGTGGCGGACCTGTTAGGATGGTCCACCCTCGAAGGCTGATGGAACCCAAAAGGTTCCAGGAAGCTTTAGAGGGGTACATGGTTGGAGGTGACGGCGATTCTGTTGATGCCCTCATGGGTATCTGCAATACCGGTCTCTCTAGGGCTATACACAGTATCGCTCCCAAGCGCACTCTCAGGCCCGCTTCCAAGCGTAAGCCCTGGTATACGGAAGACTTTCGGGCAAGGAAGCGGGAACTGCGATGGCTAGAGTGCCGTTGGTGGAAACACCTTCGCTTACACGACAAGGCTCTCCTAGACCAACTGTTAGAGGACTACGGAGAGGCGATACGAGCAGCTAAGAACTCGTTCTATGGTGCTCATGTCGCGTCCGCAGAGTCGCGTCCAGCAGAGTTGTTCAGGGTGGTCAGGGAGCTGACTCAGCTCCCTCCTGCCCTGAACCAGATCCTTGAACCTTCCAAGGCCTGCTGCGACCTGTTTAATAACTTCTTCGCAGATAAAACCTCTCGCATAAGCAAAGGTCTTAACGCCGACATTCAAGCAGAACCTAGGGTAGAGGCGTCCAGAGCCTCCGTGGACTCCATTAAACTGGATCGATTTGAGTTGGTAAGTACCAATGATGTGGACAAGATCCTCGGAAGTGTTCGGAAAACAACTTGCTCTCTCGATCCCTGTCCCTCATGGTTAGCGGCCAAGGGGGGACCGGCGGTAACTTTATTGTTACGCCGGATTATTAATACATCTTTGAGGGAAGGGCAATTTCCATCTGATTTAAAATTGGCCATTGTGAAACCTCTATTAAAAAAGCCCTC
>NW_024842718.1:0-1090 GCF_019175285.1 Sceloporus undulatus
CATACAATCTTTTTAATTAGATGGTTCCTTGCCCTCAGGCTTACAATCTAAAAAGACACGACATAAAAGGAGAAGGGAAAGGTGGTGGGGCTAGTAGGCTAATACATATAAAGTACATAGCAATACAGGAAACGGTTCGATAAAACAGGCATCAAAAGAACATCAAATAGCAAGCAACAATTATGCAATGCCTGGGAACGCTTCTCCGAACAGGATGGTCTTCAACTCCGTTTTGAAGTTGGTTAAGGAAGTGATGACTCTTGCTTGTGGGGGAAGAGGGTTCCAGGAGTGAGGGGCAGCGAGTGAAAAGGGGCGAATCCGAGATGGGGCAGAGGAAATCCTGGGCTGGGACAGCAGACTTTGACTACCAGAATGGAGGGCCCTAGTGGGAAGGTGAGGGGAAATAAGGTCTGATAAGTAGGGAGGGGCCAGCCCATGCAGGGCTTTAAACGTCAACAGCAGGAGCTTGTACTGAATACGGAAAGGGAGGGGGAGCCAGTGAAGGGATGCCAAGACAGGAGAGATGTGGTCAGATTGGTGGGTGGAAGTGATAATGCGTGCAGCTGAATGCTGGACAGAAATTAAAGGATGGAGGTGAGAAAGAGGAAGCCCAGCCAGGAGGATGTTACAGTAATCAAGTCGTGAGACCACTAGGGCATGGACCAGGATCTTGGCAGTAGAGGCAGAGAGATATGGTCGGATTTTGGCAATATTGTACAAAAAGAATCTACAAGCCTTGGCTGTGGTCTGGATCTGAGGGATACACGACAGAGAAGAGTCAAAGATAAAACCAAAACTGCGGGCTTGCTGGACTGGTTGAATACAAATGTTGTCCACAGAGACAGAGAAGGAGTGTTGAAGGGTGGGCTTAGGAGGAAAGACAAGAAGCTCCGTCTTGGACATGTTACTACACTACACTTGATCTTAGCCAAAAGGCCGAGAAGCTCCGATGGCGCATCCACTGCGAGACAGCTGTGAGGCAAGACGAAACTTGCTGTTCAAGCCTTGGAGAAAGATACAGCTGGGTGTCATCGGCATAGAGATGGTAGGAAAAACCAAAAGAGCTAACGAGTTTTCCTAAGGACAGTGT
>NW_024842719.1:0-1090 GCF_019175285.1 Sceloporus undulatus
TCCTTCGAAATCCCCAGCAAAGTAAAGTCCACAACCAGCAACCTGCCAGGTAAAGCCTCTAGGACAAAGTCAATCTGCAGGTCCTGCCTAGCTTTGAATAAGACCGCCACGCCTGCCTGGTGTTCCTCCCCATAAGACCAAATGGAGGGTCCTTGCGGCCAGAGTTTCTGCCCCTGGGAGCGTTGCTGCTCGCTCACCAGGTGGGTCTCTTGCAAGACCACCACGTCGTGTGCCATGGTTGCCAGAAGAGGAAGGATCTCCTGCCGCCTGTCAGCCATCCTCAGCCCTCTCACGTTCCAAGAGGTGATTCTCAGGGACACCATTATTAGTCTTGGCTTAAAATTACCTTAACCCTGACTACCAAAAACCAAATAATCATAACAATGTCAATACTAATGTCAATATTAAACATTTCCCTAACCATTAAACAGCTTATTGATTTTCCTTCCCAAACAAAGACTGGCATTGTTTTTATATTTCTTAATTTTTTAATTTTAATTTTAATTTTGAATTTGACTTAATTTTAATTTAATTCTAATTTTGAATTTGATCTAATTTTAATTTAATTCAATTGGAATGCCTTCAAATAAATTCTTTCCAAATAAAGGCTTCCCAACCATTCTAGTCTTGTTTGTTCTCTCCAGGCTCCTGAGCCCTCTGGTCCTCCGATTCTAGCTGGGTCCTCTCTACCTCCTCCGGGGCATCTGGAGGTGTAGCCTCACCAATTTGAGGGGAAGAGGAAAGGGGTAAGGAAAGGGGTGAAGAGACAGGGATTGGTAAAGAAGACATTGGGAAGGTGGTCGTAAGGAAGGGAACACTGAAAAGAGGAGGAGCAGGAGGAGGAGGAGGAGGGGGAGGAGGAGGAGGGAGGCCTCCATCAAGGGTCAGGGGTAGAAGGGGGCAGGAAACGGATTCTGCATCTGTCCTGCAAGGCTCCACCAATCTATTACCAGATTCCTGTATTGAAGCTACTGTTTCTTCTGAAAACAACTGCAGTGAGTTCTCCGATGCTTCACTCAATGTGTTCTCTGCTAGTACTTCTGCTGGTACTTCTGTCCCTATTGGTTCAGCTGTTACTTCTATCACCATC
>NW_024842720.1:0-1090 GCF_019175285.1 Sceloporus undulatus
GGTTTACTTTGGCCTGAATGTACAGAAGATTGACTTTTGTCTTCCTCTCAGGAGATAGAAGACTGCTGGAGCCAAGATGTACTGCTTCAGCTCTTCGTTCTGACACTCTGCAAATGGTTTCTGAGAGCCTAGATCAGGTAAGGGGCAGGATCTCTGGAGAGGACAGGTGGGGTGATCCTGGCCCTTCTTCTCCCTAGACATATTTTCTCTCTTCTTCTTTCCTTCCATCAGACTTTCCTGCCGTGGCATTTTTAACTAAAATATACTGAGAGCTGCCCAGTTTTCTGTTCTGAGGGGTTAATTGAGTTCTTGCTATCTTGTTTCTTCTCCTAGGTGATCTTTGAGGAGGTGGCCATTCGATTCAGCAAAGAGGAGTGGTCCCTACTAGATCCGGATCAAAGGGCCTTGCACAATGAAGTCATGGAGGAAAACATGGAACTTGTGACCTCTCTTGGTGAGGCTACTTCTTTTTCCTGGCTGATCTAGTTACTTTATAGGGACCTCTGTAGCCTCTTCCTGCTTTCTTGCTGTATTTCTGCCAGTTGAGTCATCTTCCATCTGCATTGGTTAAGGATGTGTTCCTTAGGAGAAACCTGAGAAGACTGATGCCCCAGTTCTTAGCCCTGACAAAATATTCCCACCCTATCAAGTTTTCATTTCAGCAGGATGGGCATCTTTCTGGTGCCTCTTCAAATGAGGGTTTTGTAGGGGTAATTTAAGTTTCCTAAGGTAAATTTCTGTAGGGGTAATTTAAGTTTCTTTGGTAAAGAAGCAAAACTATTTAAATATCAGAAATATCAAAGCTAAGCCTGTTAGAGTCTAGCTTTATATCTGCATAGTAGCAGAAATGTGCCTTTGTCTAAGTATGCTTTCCTAAGAACTGAGACTGACTCAAAAAACCCCAAACACCTAACTTGTAGGGTTTTTTTTATTAGTAAAATTAAAACAATACAGAATACATATTCATACATACATACCTCATTCAAACCTACCTCTTTATAGATTAACATGAACCATAAGAGAAGTAGCCTTTTGTAAATTCCTATATTCCTATCAATCTCCATTCTGCCTGCCTAGATATTTATCTACC
>NW_024842721.1:0-1090 GCF_019175285.1 Sceloporus undulatus
AAGCAGCTTTATTTTGGCAGTCTGTAACAGGCCAATGTTTTCTTCATTAATTCTTCAGCTATGTCTCTCACGCTAATGTATATACAAAGATATAGCTGTGTTAGTCTGGAAAATCAGTATGCAAAGGGATCTTGCAGCACTTTTGAGACTAACTGAAAGACAGAAATTGGTAGCATGAGCTTTTGTAAATGCATCTGAGGAAGTAAGCTCAAGTCTACAAAAGTTCATGCTACCAACTTCTCTCTTTCAGTTGATCTCAAAGGTGCTGCAAGATCTAATGTATTTTATTAGTTCACTGTGCAAATCACTACAAGTTTTGATGAAATCAGGCAATACATCATTGGTTCACAACCATGCTCAATAAACAACAATTATTTATGTTGAAAATCATGTAACATGTATAGGTAACTTCTATATACTAGTCCATCTATCAAAGCTTTAACTACAGTATATAGAAAAATAAAAACCTTTGAGTTGGTGGGTTTTTCTATGCAGAGTGCAGGAACATAGAGCTGTAATATAGACTATCTCTTAAAGAAATTTACCATGATTTTTCAAATATGGATATATCCCATTCCATTTCTCATCACTTGATTACTCAACTTGTGATACTAAGCGTAAATCAAACATTAAAAATCTTTGCATTTAAGACAAAATATAGGTGATGTGGAAATACCACTTGCAGTGTGAAAATTTGAGGTGGTTCATTCACATGCAAAACATGATTCAGTTCTGCAATCGTCATCAAGTGATGAATGTACAAGCGGTGAATATGCAAGTGTGAATTAGCTTACTAAGTCATGCCGGTTTTCAGCAGCAGAATGTGTGAAGCCACTGTGTAATCAGGAAACATAGTTTATCAGGGTTCTCAACTGCACTGAGACTACTGTTTTCATTCACTTATATCAAGGGTATAAGTGACCTTCAGATTGGTTTTCTCAGTAGAAAGAACAGCAGGAGTGGGAAGGGAAATGATGAAGTTGCTGCAGTGTAGGGATTTCTGTGGATGTCCATGTCCCTTACACTTTTCACCTGAATGCCTACATAAGACCTTCAAAACCCCAAGGAAGTTGTTGAGGAAATACACTCA
>NW_024842722.1:0-1090 GCF_019175285.1 Sceloporus undulatus
TTAATAAGTTACAGAAAGTCTCGTGTAATTTTAATATTTACTGAACTGTTAGGTTATAGAGCTATCTTATATATAAAATGTTATCTAAATACCTCTTCTGTCCACAGTAAGTAATGTCTTATACTTTTGTTAATTGTGATATTATACACTAAGTTTTACACTCTGAAAGACATAAAATGAAGAGAAGGATTTATTATATATAGGGTCTATCTGTATCAGAAAATTTTCTCTCCTTTAGTGGACACATTTGTAGTGCTTAATGGTGGTAAGATTGGTTGCTGGAAGTTAGACTGGATGTAATTTAACAGTACATTTATTAGAACTTTGAAACTCTCCTGGCAAGATTTGTTCTATTCCTCTACTTTCCCGAGTAGATTTTTTAAAAATGCAACTAACTACAACAATTCCAGATATGCATGTGCTGGAATTAAATATATATGCTTACTAAAGTATTTGTTAATCTTTGGGAGAAATATAGCATTTATCTGGCTACCCATGCCTGGCCTAAATGAATGATGGTTTGAACATGTAGTAGGCACAAGTTAACAAAACTTTCCACCAGTGCCAGCATGTTTTTCATTTGTATCACTTAGCCATGATATATAGATGGAGCTCCCCTATTTGCAAGCAATGTGACTCTGAATCAGAGATGGGAAAGGTAATTTTTAAAAGGTTTAACTGTTTACTTAAATGAGCTAGTGAGTTCAGAGAGCTGTTTTAACAGAAACTCTCTAGCTGTTAAGTAGATGTCAACCCTTTTCTACAAACTATTTTTTCTCTGCTCTTAATAAAAGTGGCTGCAGAGAAATTATAGGGATTGATGAATGTTTGCTGGCCCTTCTTTTTAGTTTCTAAGAGGCTTATGATTAGCCACTGATGAAAGAAAATGATGAACTACACCGACTTTCAGACTGTTTGAGTAAGGCTATGTTTTATTATCAGCCGGTGGATTCCATGTTGCAGGGGCAATGAATCCAGCTAAGGCTTCAGTTCAAACTTTAAACAAGTTATCTGAAGTGCTGAACCATCTCCCAAATAAATTCAGCTCCTTTAAAGCTATCCCAAACCATGGTGTACTGGTTTGAATGTT
>NW_024842723.1:0-1090 GCF_019175285.1 Sceloporus undulatus
TTATTGAATGATACATGCAGCCTAATGCAATAGTTCAAATAGTTCAAACTCTCTTCAGACATTCTAGACCGATCTGTTCAGCTATTTTCATTGGTACAACCCCAAGTCAGTTGTAACACAGTGATGGAGTGTGTGTATGTGTATGTGTATAGAAGTGCCTGTTATTATTTTTTTTGAAAAAAATATACCCATGCTCCATGAAACCTTGTCAATATGTGCCCATGTTATATGACAGTAAAAGGGAAACAGGAAGATTAAGAGCCACAGTGCCACTGGGATATGTGTATATGTGTGAGGGCTCCATTCATGTGTCTTAATGTGCTTTCAGGGACAGGCCCAGAAGGTCTCAGTGCAAGCAGGCCTTGTATGAATAAGAATGGAATGCAGAAGAAGACGAATCTCAGGCCTGAATCCTGAATGCTTACATATACATAGAAAAAAAGCCCAGTTTCACATAGGCTCCCAAAGGTAGAAACCGTGGAAGCTGATGTGGGCCCCAAACAGACAGGCCAAAATAAAGCTGCTTTGAGTTACTTTGGAGGTATGCTGTTTAAATGATGCAGGCGTCCTAAAAGGCCAGAAGCCACGCCAAAGCTACTCTCCAGTCCTAAGGACTGGAGTGCAGCTTTGGCACAGCTTCTGGCTTCTTAAGATGTGTGTGTCATTTAAACAGCATACCTTCAAAAAGACCCGGAGCAGCTTTATTTTAGCCTGTTTGTTTGGGCTCATGGAAGACTATGTGGCTCTGTGCAGGAGTCCATACAATTCACTCTAATTACCTGAAAACTGCTTTAAATCTTCCTGTTTCCCTTTTACTGACACACACTCTTGGCCTCAGATAGGGTTGCCATAACCCAGTGGGAGGCGTGACTCCCCCGCTTTCTAGGGGGCGTTCCCAGTCCCCTCACGACCTCAGGTGGCTGCCTGGCTCCTGGCCCTGCTGCATCCCTATATTGTGATGAGTGCAACAGCCAGGGCTGGACCTGGCAGGGTCTGCTGCTCTGCCTTGCCCCTATTGGCCAGCCCTTCCAAGGAGCAGGCTCAGTCAGGCAGGGCAACAAGGCACAAAGAGGAGGAGCAGGGCCAGGCA
>NW_024842724.1:0-1090 GCF_019175285.1 Sceloporus undulatus
GGAAGTCAAACTCAGCAAAATCCTCAAGGCCTAGCAAATTCCTCACTTGCCTGGAAGACTATTTCATTGTCCAAAAGGTGGAAGAGTCAACAAGGGGGTCAGCTATTTTAGATCTGATCCTAACCAACAAAGATGACTTGGTTAATGGGGTGCAAGTGGTGGGATCCTTAGGTGGAAGTGGCCATGTTCTCCTGGAGTTTGTAATACAGTGGAAAGGAGAAGCCAGGCAGAGTCAGACACGCATTCTAGACTTTAGGAGAGCGGATTTCAGTAAACTTAGAGAAGTATTGAGGGTGATCCCGTGGTCAGAAATACTAAAAGGGAAGGGAGTTCAGGACAGATGGGAGTTTCTCAAAAGAGAGATACTGGAGGCACAATTTCAAACAGTTCCAGTGAGAAAGAAAAACGGGAGGTGTCTCAAGAAACCGGGATAGATGACTAAGGAACTTTCAACTGAGCTAAGTTTTAAATGGAACATGTATAAGAAATAGAAAAAGGGGGGAATCACCAAAGAGGAATTCAAAGAAATAGCAGGCATGTGTAGGGGTAAAGTCAGAAAAGCCAAAGTGCAGAATGAACTCAGGTTTGCTAGAGAGGTTAAGAACAACAAGAAGGGCTTTTTTGGATATGTCCGCAGCAAAAGGAAGAAGAAGGAAATGGTAGGGCCACTTCGTGGAGAAGATGACAAAATGCTAACAGGGTACAGAGAAAAGGCAGAATTACTCAACACCTTCTTTGCCTCAGTCTTCTCAGAAAAGGCAAAGGATGCTCAACCTGAGGATAATGGAGCAGAGGACAGATTAGGGGAATTTCAGTACACAATAAGTAAAGAGATGAATACCTTGTTAATCTAAATGAATTTAAATCTCCAGGACCAGAATACATCCAAAAGTATTAAAAGAACTGGCAAATGTAATATCAGAGCCATTGGCAATAATAGTCTTTGAGAACTCCTGGAGAACAGGAGAAGTCCCAGCAGACTGGAGGAGGGCAAACGTTGTCCCCATCTTCAAAACGGGGAAAAAGAGGATCCCAACGATTACCGTCCAGTGAGTCTGACATCAATCCCAGGAAAGATTCTGGAGCAGAT
>NW_024842725.1:0-1089 GCF_019175285.1 Sceloporus undulatus
TCCTCATCCTGTTGTTCCTGTGGACCTGAAAGAGGACATGGCTGTCTGTCAGGCATCTGCTCTGCTGTGGTATGTCTCCTTCATCTTCTGAGGAAGACAAACTCTCAAGAGGAGGCATGACATCTGATGACAAAACCAGTGAAGCTTCAAAAGCTTACATGATGTATTTTAGTTGATCCAATAAAGGTGTCAGTTTTGTGGATTTTGGATTTTGTTCTATCAAAATCATAACGTTTCCAATTATTTGATAACTAATTATTTAAGGACATGATTTTAGTTATTCTCTTTAAATGAGCTATGAAACCAAGGATTCAATTACTCCTGCACTTAAGCAATCAGATTTAAGTAATTTTTCTTTTTTATTCTTTGAGCCGCCTTGCGTCCATTTTTGGGAGAAAGGCAGCATAGAAATATTATTATTATTATTATTATTATTATTATTATTATTATTATTTATACTGAGTCTCATGTACTCAGTGTTTGCCTAATTAGTACATCATTTTATTTCACAGGGTACCAGATTGATTACTATAAACCTTACTGTATATTTTAAAGGACTAATTTTAATTTATGAAGTGTATAAAAATGTTTTTTTGTTTTGTGCCTTTAAATCATTTCCAGTTTATGGTAACCCTAAGGCGAACCTATAATGGGGTTTTCTTGGCAAGATTTGTTCAGAGGAGGTTTGCCATTGCTTTCCTCTGAGGCTGAGAAAACGTGACTTGCCCAAGGTCACCCAGTGCGTTTTATGGCTGAACTGGGAATTGAATCCTGATCATCAGAGTCATAGTCCAACATTCAAACCAGTATGCCACATTAGCTGTCTATTTCAATAATTTTCATTAAGGCTCACAAACCTTTTCTCAGTATTGTAGCCTTTGTGTTCTTGGGATTTCACATTTTTTTCTTAAGTTCTTTGAATTTACAGCAGGCCCTTATCAGACGAGTGTGGAACTGGGGGTCTTCTGCACTGGGCGGTTCGAATTCACATTATTTCGCACAATACCATCATACCAGCATTCGAATGGCCCAATCCGCACTCACGTGAATGCGCGAGCTGCCGAACTGAATGCGTACTGGCTCCTCTTT
>NW_024842726.1:0-578 GCF_019175285.1 Sceloporus undulatus
TAATTCTGTAGTGTAGATGCAGCCTGGAAACTCCTTGCTGGCTATGCTGGTTGGCTTTCCTGCAATATCACAAAGGCTGCTGCCCCTAACCAAACACCCGCATCTCCTACGTTTCTCCATAGAACAGCCACAACAACCATTGACTCTCTCCAAATTTGAACACCACAACAACCCTGGATGATGCTCTTCAGCAGCAATGCAATGCACAATGTGATCCTAAGCACATTTTACTCAGGTGTAAATCGGTGACAATTCTGAGACAATGGTCGGATACTCGACTTAGCAAGGCCGACATAAGCCTAGCAGGGCAATGGCATGTTTTCTTGGAAGTAAGCATGCAGTGTGGTATAGGAGTTTGTGTGTTGGACTAGCATTCCAGGAGACCAGGTTCAAATTCCCTGCTTGGACATGAAAACCCACTCTCAGCCTTGAGAGGAAGGCCATGGCAAACCTCCTTTGAACAAATCTTGCCATGAAAATCTCTTGATAGGTTTGCCTCAGGGTTGCCATACAGTGTTGCCAACAAGCCTGGAAGATAATTCCCGGAAATGTTTGTCCAAAACCCGCTGAATCCCCCC
>NW_024842726.1:678-1089 GCF_019175285.1 Sceloporus undulatus
GATAAAGAAGGCTCAATGTCTCACAAAACTACACTTCCCAGGGTTCCCTAGCACTGAGCCAGGGCAGTTAAAGCAGTCTCAAACTGGATTATTTCTGCAGTGTGTCTTGGACCCAACTCAGGCTGCATCTTCACTCCAGACTCCAGAGACAATTCCCAGGATTCCATAGCACTGAGCCAGGGCCTAAAGTGGTCTTGAACTGGTTTATTTCTGCAGTGTGTCTTGGACCTAACTCAGGCTGCATCTTCACTCGAGAGCAACCCAGTTTCATACCGTTTTTACTGCCATGGCCCAGTGCTATGAAATCCTGGGAACTGTAGTTTGTTGTCACACCAGAGTTTGCTGAGAGAGAAGGTTAAATGTATCCGAAAACTAGAATTCCCAGGATTCCCTAGCACTGAGCCATGGCAG
>NW_024842727.1:0-1089 GCF_019175285.1 Sceloporus undulatus
TGCTTTATGCACACACGTTAAACAGATGGTGTCATAAAATACAGCCTTGCCTAACTCCCATGCCAGTTGGAGTCCATTAGCTTCCTCCATATTCTTCTCCAATAATAACTTCTTGTCCCGAATACAGGTTACACACTGGAACAAATATTGTGGTATAGTCATATCTCTAAGAGTGATCCAAAATTTGTCATGATTTATACAATCAAAGTCTTTGCTATATAACCTTTGATTAATCAGATATTGTAGAAGAGTCTTTTGTTCTTCATTTTTTGTTATCTTCAATTTATCTGCACTGATTTTTATAGTAGTTCTTTTATGTCTTTGCACACAAGTTATTGAACAGTTGCATCGAGGGTTCTGACCCTATTTTTGTTATCTTTTACTTTTCTTTCCCCTCTGTCCTTAACTGTTTGACGAGTTTCATCTGTCATCTATTGAGGCTTCTCTTTTATTTTGGCTGCAAATAGTGTCTTTTTGCATTCCTCCTAGACTAATAGGCTGTGCAGACTGGCGATAAAGGCCAGCCTGGAGGCAGAGTGGGGGTGTGGCATCTGCACAACACACACTCCGACTCAGCCCTCATGCTGGTGTGATGCTGCTCGCCATGCCCCATGATGGGCAACATCATGGTGCTTCTCTGGCACTGCATCCAAATAATGCAGTGTCAAAGGAGCTCCAAAAAGCCATGGTGCCAGCAGCTATGGTGCCCTTTCCATGGTGCCAAAAGGCTAGATTGGGGCCACAGCATGTAGTTGCTATGGCCCAAATCCTGCACTAAAAAGATTGTCTGCAGGCCACAGCATGTAGCTGTCATTGCCCCGATCCAGTGCTAAAAAGGGCAACTGCAGGCCGCCCCTTAGGGACAGTCTGTCAAGCCCCAATGTCCCTTGTTTCAATTCAGAGTTCTTCTGGCTCCAGTTCAATTAGGTTTAATAGTGCAGATCTATATTTTTTCCCTTGCATTATCTTTACATTTTTCAGGACTGCTCTTCAGACTCCATTTTGGAACAATGGTTAGTTTACTGTTGTTTTTTAACTTTATTCTAGTTTTTGATATCAGTAGTTTATGGTCCATGCCACAATCTTCTT
>NW_024842728.1:0-1089 GCF_019175285.1 Sceloporus undulatus
GAAACTTCCCTCTGCCCCCCTCTCTTATTTCAGGGGGGCTTCAACCCCCCTCCCTCCACCCTGAACTTCCCTTTGAAGTCCCTAGAAGGGTGGCAATAGGGGGGTGAGCAAGGCCATGGGGGCGCTATGCCTTTCTTTCTTGGAGGAGGGAGAGATTCAGCTGGATTGCTCCTCCCTGACCTCCATCCTGGGAATCCTGGGGGGGGGGGCCATTTTTGGGGGCCCCCTCCCGGCCCCTACCTGGCTACTCAAGGGCCACCCTCCTCCTCTACTGCCCCCACAGAGCCCCAACCCTCCAACCAGGGTCTTCACTAGATGCCCCAGCTAAGCTGCCCCCAAGAAAGGGGCAGGGAGGTCGACCCACTGCAGGACCCTCCCCCCCAATCTTCTGGACATCTTCTCTGAGTCCCGAACCCACTTTGCAAGGGGCTGCTCTGAAAAACAAGGCCTGAGATGAGAGCAGTTGGAGCAGATCCTAAATCCCCAAAAGGCACCAGATCCTGCCAGATGTTGGAAGCTCAGCAGGGTCAGCCCTAGTAAGCACAATGGATGGAAGACCGCAGACTTTGGAGGAAGGAATTGGCAAATCTGTAGGCCTCCAAACAGGCCATAATAAAAACCAGAGGTCAATTGACCTTTCTAATGTATAAAGTTATATCACAAGTATCCTTATTCTATACACACACACAGAAGGCGATGGAGCACACAGAGGCCACTCTTGACAATGGACACAGACAGTAGGGAAGTCACTTTATTAAAAAGTAAAAGAATTAGCAATAAAAGGAGGCAATGAAAGGCTGCTTTCGAGGGATCCTTTGGCCCAAAATTGGGGGGGGATGCTAACTGACCCCCAGCCTCTCTCCTCTTGATGGTCAGCCTTGGCTCCCCTGGTCTGGGCTCCTCTGGATCCAGGCTGGCCAGTGCAAAGGCCTCTGGGAAATCTCTCCGGACAATGTGTCCACCAAACATCCATTCATCCTTAGAGTGGAAGGGAGAGAGGGAGGGTGTCCCTAACCCCATCCCAAGGATACTTGGAATGCAATTCCCAGCATCCCCTTTTCCTTCCCAATCACTTCAATATCTCTCTAG
>NW_024842729.1:0-1089 GCF_019175285.1 Sceloporus undulatus
CTTTTCAACATTTACATGAAACTGCTGGGAGAGATCATCCAGAGACATGGGGCGCGGGGTTATCAGTACGCTGATGACACTCAAATAGTCTTCTCTATGTCTCCGACTGATGCAGTGACTAAGGATGGCGTCTCTCCTCTCGTGGCCTGTCTGGAGTCAGTAATGGGCTGGATGAGGGAAAACCGACTCAGTCTGAATCCAGAGAAAACGGAGGTACTTGTGATAGGTTCCCCTGGTCCGGGAATGGCTGTGGTTCCACCTGTCCTGAACGGGATCACGCTTCCTGTGAAGGACTCTGTACGCAGTCTGGGGGTGCTCCTTGATTCGTCGCTTCACCTTACATCGCAGGTGGATGCGACGGTCAGGAGCACCTGTTATCAGCTTCGGCTTATCCGCCAGCTGCACCCATACCTGGGCCAGAGGGACCTTGCAATGGTAGTACATGCTCTGGTAACCTCTCGACTGGATTTCTGCAATGCGCTCTACATGGGGCAACCCTTGTACCATACCCGGAAGTTACAGATGGTACAGAACATGGCAGCCAAACTGGTCACTGGTACATCCAGGGCCAGTCATATTACACCTGTACTTAAAGATCTGCACTGGCTGCCCATTCGCTTCCGGGCGCAATACAAGGTGTTGGTTATAACCTATAAAGCCCTACATGAGTTGGGCCCAGGATACCTAGAGGACCGCCTCTCCTCATACATTCCGCCCCGCACCCTCAGAACATCTGGGCAGCAACTACTGAGGGTCCCAGGGGCTAGACTAGCCTCTACATCAAGGAGGTCATACACTATCATTGCCCCGACCCTCTGGAACATGCTGCCCATAGAGCTCCGCTCGGCCACCTCCTTGACCCAGTTCAGGAAGGAATTAAAAACCTTCCTGTTCCAGCTAGCATTCCCAGACACAAGCTCCAGCTAGTCTCCCCCCCCCCCCCCCTCTGACAGCAGTGGTAGCTGGTTGGAATGGGTTTTAATATGGGTTTTAATATTTTTATTGTATTTGTATATGTATTTTGTAAATTGTATTTGATTTGTTGTGCACCGCCCTGATCGTAGGAAGGGCAGTATATAAATAAATTTT
>NW_024842730.1:0-1089 GCF_019175285.1 Sceloporus undulatus
GGGGGGTTATAAGAAGGAAAGAAGCCCCTCATCTTCCCCCAAAGAAATGCATGGGTACTGCCAACCCTCCTCTCCCTTTTTCCTTCCCTGCCCCCTCTTCGGGGGATTCCTTGGGGCCCAGGTACTTGGGGGGTTATCATGAGAAAAGAGGGCAGGGAGGACCCTTGGAGAGAGGCATGGCCATGGAGGGGAGGGGGATACAAAGGTAAAAAGGACTTTGAGGAGCCCCCTCCCTCCTGGAAAGTGGGCGAAAGGAGAGACCCTGCCTTCTGATGCCTCATTTGGGGAAGAGTTTTGTGCCAAATAGAAAGCATTACACAGAATAGGGTTCAATAGCATTGGAAGCAACACTTTTTGGGGGGAGTTTTCTCTGGAGACCTGGGGGGAGGGGCTCTGGGGGGGAGAGAAGAGCCAAAATCTAGCCCAAAGCCAAGAGAAGGGAGACGGAGGGACCTCAAAGCTCTGGCAATCCCCTGGCAACCTGAGAACTAGTCTTAGAGACCCACAGGATCCGATTGGGCACCCTCCCTCACATACTTACCTTTTCCTTCACAACAACCATGCAGAGGAGGACCAAGAGAGAGAACACGGCCCCAGAAACATCCCCCCCCACACGTTTTGGGAGCATACTTAAAGGCATTAGAGCCCCTTGAAGGGATGTTGTTGTTGTTATTATTATTATTATTATTATTATTATTATTATTATTTTGTTATATTCCATCTTTTCTCCAAGAAATCAAAGTAGATTACAGTAATAAAATAACATACAATTTTGGAACTACAATTAACATTCAAAAAAACCCCTCCTCCCAATTATAAGAACATTAATCAACCCTTAAAAAGCTAATAAACAGTAAGAAAATGTAAAACATCCAAAACACAATACAGTAAAAAAGTTTTTTCGAGCAAGAAATGGGTCATTTTCTGAAGGTGAGAGGGGAGGGCAGGGACGATACATCAATAACAATTTCCATAACAGTAACAATGGCAAGGATAAGTGTCGTGGGGAGTCAGAAACAACCCAATATATCTAATCCAGTCCGGAGAGGCCTGCCAGAAGAGATCCTTCCTAAAGGCTTCCAAGGTGGA
>NW_024842731.1:0-1089 GCF_019175285.1 Sceloporus undulatus
CATTGCGCAGGAAAGGGCTATCCAGTTAATTAGCCTTATTGGTTAATGGGGTGGAGTTAATTGATATGGTTATAAAAGTGATATATCTATACTTTCTTTCATTCCTGACAATAAAGTCACTTCTATTACATGTATCTCCTTCAATAAAAAGCTATTCCTTTTTCAAAGAACTGCCTTTTGTGTTGCAAGAGGGGCTGCAATTAGGAGCCTGACAGATATCTATCTCCCTTCCATTCAGCCTGCTATCCCAAAAGGTCTGGAGAGCATACCAAACCAACCACAGAACCTTTCCCTGCTCTTGTGTAATGCCAGGTCAGTCAAAAATACAACGCAGATAGTCCATGATCTCCTTCTGAACGAAGAGGTTGACCTGGCTTGTTTCACGGAGACCTGGCTGGGTGATGATAGTTCAGCCACCTGGGATCGGGCCTTACCAGCCGGGTTCTCCATCAGTGAGCAGGTAAAGGGATGTCGCTTTGGTCCATAAAGACAATCTTGCTTTGGCCAGGATACCTATCCCTACGATGGACCACATCGAATGTATTTGCCTCAGCTTAAAGACTAGGGAAACTCTGGGGATTCTGTGGGTTTACTGTCTGCCCCGTTCTTTAACAGACTCCCCAGCAGAGCTGACACAACTGGTCTTGGAGCTGCTGCTGGATTCGCCTAGGCTTTTAGTCCTGGGCGACCTCAACATCCCCCTTGATGCCTCTCCTCAGCATGCGCAGGGATTGCCAGGGCCTAGATGCTGCTGCTTATTCCGCTGGGGCCTTTGCGGGAAAGGAAGGTATGCACTGGGGGTTCAGTGGCCTCCCCTTCCTTCCTTCCTTCCTTCCTTCCTTCCTTCGAGGAGACTGCAATGGAGCCCAAGGTTCAGAGCTGGACTCAGGAGGGAAAGGCAGGAAAGAAAGCCTCTGCTTTGGAAATATAGTTCTCTCTGTGTATCCTCTCTGTGTGTGTGTGTGTGTGTGTGTGTGTTTGCCTCTGCTGTTATGGCTGGGAATGGAGCTGAGGATTGAGGAGAGAAGAAAAGGTCAGTTTCGGGCAAATTCAGAACTTCTGTGCATCAAAGAGTCCAGTGTGTTTAAA
>NW_024842732.1:0-1089 GCF_019175285.1 Sceloporus undulatus
CAGCTGCATTCCCAGCCATAGGAACAGAAGGGGCACACACACACACATACGTGCACAGAAACACACAAACATACAGGATACACAGAGACAGCTATATTTCAAAACTAGAACCTTCCTTTCCTGGCTTTCCTTCCTGAGTCCAGCTCTGCACCTTGGGCTCCATTGCGGTCTCCTCAAAGGAAGAAAAGAGGGAGGAAGGGGAGGCCGCTGAACCCCCGGCGCATACCTTCCTTTCCCGCAAAGGCCGCCAGCGGAGTAAGCAACAGCATCTAGGCCCTGGCAATCCCTGCACATGCTGAGGAGGGGCCTTTGGGGGCATATGGGCATGCGCAGTCTCAGTCCCTGAAGCCATGGCTGCCCTCACAGTCTGTTCTGAAGAGGGAGGGATGTGAGGAGAGCCCTCATTCTTTCAGAGGAATGGCTGCAGGGTCTTCTGGGGGGCCCTTGGGCTCATAAGAAGGAAGGAAGCCCCTCTTCTCCCCTGTAAGACCCAGCAACTTTCACCCAAAATCCACAACAGCAACTTGCTTAAAAGCAGTGAAGTTTATTGAGATCCAAGCAAATGTAGCCATTTGTTTGGAAAACAAGTCCGTGACAACCCAAATGGTGTCTTTGCCTCTGCTTTCTGGCAAGTCAGTGATGAAGTCCATGGCAATATGTTGCCAGGGTCGGGTTGGGGTTTCCACCGGCTGCAGCAGGCCACTTGGTTTGCCCGTGTGGGGTTTGGCCCTGGCACAAATTGAACACCCCTGTACATAAGCCTCCACCCCTTTACGAGCTTTGGGCCACCAGTACTTTGAGTTCAGAGTCAACCACGTCTTGATGAAACCCCAATGACCTGCAGCTTTGACATCATGACAGAGTTCAAGCACTTTAGGCCTGCAGGCCTCAGGCACATATATTTTTCCCTCCTTTGTCCATACACCCATTTCTGAGCATTGGAGTTCATTCTTAAGGCCAGCTAGCTCCTCATCATTTTCATAGGCCTCTAAGATCTCCCGCACCATGGGATCTAGAGCTTCCAAACGAATATCCTTCTCCCTTTTGGCCTGAGAGCGGGTGGTCACCCCTAGCCCCAATTGTTTGGAG
>NW_024842733.1:0-742 GCF_019175285.1 Sceloporus undulatus
TGGGGGATGGGGAATTGGAGAGGGTCCCAGTTATGTCCCCATAGCTAGATATGAAATGAGTGCATCATTTGTTGAAAACTCCTGACTTCCCCAGTGACCCTCAGAGGAAGATGTCTTCATTTTGCTTCTGGCTACATAAACACAGCTGGATGCTTCTCTAATACCTCACACCCAAGACTCTTACCAGGCATGGGATGGCCATGCGGGATAGCTCCCACAACTCTATGGCAGGACCTGTGTCAGTGAATGGCCAGTTGTAGACTTATTCCACCCGGAGCAACACTGGAGCATAGACGGTTCTGTCGGGTCAGGCTTTCTGGCCTGGTGGCCTCTCATTCTCCCAGTGGCCAAAGCAGTTGCCCTCCATCCCACAGGGAGGCCCCTGGTGAAGCAGAGCAGGAAAGGAGCGTTCTCTTCTATGGTTGTCCCCTTCCATGGGATCCAGCCATCCTCCCAGGATTGGGGGGCACCAGAGGATTGAGCTTTTGGCTAGAGAGCACCCAATTCTCATGGCAGCCTTCTGCATGCAGAGAAACTACAGTTCTGAGAGTGTCTCTGCCCATGTGGAGAGTGCCTGTTTTCCCCACAGTTGCCTGGCCATCTTGGCTTGGGAATGTCCAGTTCTAGTCACATGCAGGATTAAATCGTAGCCTGTATCCTATGCTATACTCAAAGCCTCCTTTGAGGCCCTTCGTCCTTCCTCCCATGGCCCCCTTTCCCTCCTCCGACGCTCTCCTTCCTG
>NW_024842733.1:842-1089 GCF_019175285.1 Sceloporus undulatus
TGGGGGCTCTTCTTCTCTCCCTCCAAACTCCAGGCCCAAGCCTTTCCCTGAACCCCTCTTGCCCTTCGGAGGACGGAGAGGAGGACTGGAGTCCTTCTGGGGAGGACCTAAACCATGCAGACCCCCGGCTCCTCCCGTCAGGCCCCTTCACTAAGAGCATCCATTAAAGAGCATGAAAGGAGCATAGAGTTGGAATAGACCACATGGCAAATGGCAATGGAGGGCAGAAGGTGACAATGTCTAGGAA
>NW_024842734.1:0-1089 GCF_019175285.1 Sceloporus undulatus
CAGCCTAAAATCGCATTGGCCTTGTTAAACTGCCGCATTGCACTGCTGACTCATGTTCAACTTGAGTGATCTGAGATATTTGGAGACATTAGTTTCAGGACCTTGTCACTCTTCTGAAGTTCTGTATGTATAAGAATCACAGACCGCCTATTTGGGGCGGGCTGTACCCGCCCTTTCCCCAGTGTATCGGGGCCTCAGCAGTCAGAACGGCAGCCGTTGAGGCCCTGATCCGCCGCTTTTCAGGCTGCGGGGAAGTGGCAAAACGCCACTTCCCCGCAGCCTGAAAAGGGGTGTCCTTCATGCCCCAAGGACACCCCGCGGCGGCGGGGAGAAGGAGAAAGAGGCTGCTTGGCCCCTTTCTCCCTTGCTTTGCTGGGCGCAGCCGTCTGAAGGGAAGCAAAGCGGCGCCACAAACCAGGAAGGAGCTCTGAAACGGAGCTCCTTCCTGGTTTGCGCTAAGGGCACACTAGGCGCCCTGGCGTGGAGCGAGGACGTCACGTCTGCGCCGCCCCGTATACTCTGCGCGTACTTTCATGGCGGTGTATAACCCGCCATAGACTCTCAAAAAAAATGTTCAGTTGTTGAGGCATTGCACTTCTTGATACATATTCTCTTGGCTTTGAGTGAATGATGCTTGAATTTGTACATGTGATAGTTTAGGGATTTAATATCTGAAAACATTGTTGGAAGTGTTTTCCATTTTTTCTTAATTCATGTGTGTGCCACCAAAAAGCAACTTCTGTTGATGTCATCGGTGGATGAATATCACTTAATTGCCTCTTTCACATATATGCTTAATCTTGGGGAGAGCTGGTGGTGACAGGGAAATATTAAGTATTTTTTAAAAAATAATTTGTACCAACAGATCAAATAAAGACAGTTAAATATTACTTTTACACACAGGGATCACCCAAACATAGGTATGATTTACAGCAACATTCAGTAATATGTGACTAACTTTAATTGGAACCCATGCATGATGTTGTCCCATGAATGTTCTCCCCACCTTACTTGCCATGGGTGTGCGTTTGCCATTTTCCTGGTATGTGGAACACAGTGTTGACAAGTGTGGATCAAACAACTGGCGGG
>NW_024842735.1:0-1089 GCF_019175285.1 Sceloporus undulatus
TTAAAAATTGCATGCCTATATTGGGAATAGAGAGTTAGCATGGCATAATGTTGGATTTTGCAGACCAGGATTTGATGCCTGTCTGAATGCTACTGTTCAAGAAGGAATCCATGTATGGATAGAATGGAGTTCCCAGTCATTTGGAAGCTTCATGGTATAGTGGTCTGAGTGTTGGACTATGACTCTGGAGACCAGGATTCAGTTACCAGCTCATCCACAAAACCCACTGGGTGACCTTGGGCAAGTCACACACCCTCAGCCTCAGGGGAAGGCAATGGCAAACCTCCTGTGAACAAATCTGGTCAAGAAAACCCTATGATAGGTTTTCCTTAGGGTTACCATACATTGGAAATAACTTGAAGGTACAACACACATACATTGGGAATTTATTTATTTATTTATTTATTTGTTTATTTATTTATGGTATTGATACCCCGCCCTTCAGCCCTAATGGCTATCAGAGCGGCTTACAATTATTATTTTTAATTAGACGGTCTCCTGACCTCAGGCTTACAATCTAAAAGACATGGCACAAAGCAGAAGGGAATGGTGGTGGGAAAGGGGATGAGGTCCAGTGGTGGTTCTCTCCCTCTGAGGCCTGGACCAAGGCAGATGGACTGGAGGGAGGGCTCTTCTTCTTCAGGCTAGCCCTGGTGGAGCTGGGTCTGCCTGGTCACTCTCTCGCAGGCCGGAGGATGGCAGTTATGGAGGGAGGAGTCTCTTCCTTCAGGCTAGCCCTGGTGGAGCTGGGCCTGCCTGGTGAACTCCCTCTCAGGCCAGAGGATGGCAGTTATGGAAGGAGGAATCTCTTCCTTCAGGTTAGCCCTGGTGGAGGTGGGCCTGCCTGGTGAACTCCCTCTCAGAACAGAGGATGGCAGTTATGGAGGGAGGAGTCTCTTCCTTCAGGCTAGCCCTAATGGAGCTGAGCCTGCCTGGTGAACTCCCTTTCAAGCCGGCGGATGACAGTTATGGAGGGAGGAGTCTCTTCTTCCAGGCTAGCCCTGATGGAGCTGGGCTTGCCTGGTGAACTCCCTCTCAGGTCAGCGGATGACAGTTAAGATAGGAGGCCACTTTTGGATAACAAGTAAA
>NW_024842736.1:0-447 GCF_019175285.1 Sceloporus undulatus
TAATAATAATAATAATAATAATAATAATAATAATAATAATTTATTTCTATACCGCTGTTCCAAAGATCACAGCGGTGTACAGCAAGATAAAAACAGATAAAAACATCACAACCCCCTTCCCCAACAATATCACAAATAGTAATAAAAACATTTACAAACAGTACAATACAATAATAACCATACAAGTGGCTGTGTAGAATGGAATACAACGAAACACTGCAAGGGAAAGCATAACAACAAGGCTCACGGTGGGAAAGCCTGGTGGAACAAATAAGTCTTCAGGTTCTTCTTGAAGACATCAAGGGAGGTGGAAGTACGGAGCTCATTGGGGAGGGAGTTCCAGAGCTGTGGTGCTGCAACAGAGAAAGCTCTCCGAGATGACACATACCTAACATCAGGAACTCTTAAAAGATGTTTCTCACCCGATCTGAGAGTGCGGGGCGGATT
>NW_024842736.1:547-1089 GCF_019175285.1 Sceloporus undulatus
TTCAGGTTCTTCTTGAAGACATCAAGGGAGGTGGAAGTACGGAGCTCATTGGGGAGGGAGTTCCAGAGCTGTGGGGCTGCAACAGAGAAAGCTCTCCGAGATGACACATACCTAACATCAGGAACTCTTAAAAGATGTTTCTCACCCGATCTGAGAGTGCGGGGCGGATTGTATGGGGAGAGGCGGTCCTCCAAGTATTCTGGGCCCAAGCCATTTAAGGCTTTATAGGTGATAACCAACACCTTGTATTTGGCCCGGAAGCGAATAGGCAGCCAATGAAGATCTTTTAAGACTGGTGTTATATGGCTGGCTCTGGGGCATCCAGTAACCAGCCTAGCAGCCATATTCTGCACTAATTGACGCTTCCGGCTCTGGTACAAGGGTTGCCCCATGTAAAGCGCATTACAGAAATCTAATCGAGAGGTTACCAGAGCGTGTACCACGGTTTCAAGGTCCCCCTGGCCAAGGAAGGGCCGCAGCTGGCGTATTAGCCGGAGCTGATGACAAGTGCTCCTGACTGTCGCATCCACCTGAGCAGTAAG
>NW_024842737.1:0-1089 GCF_019175285.1 Sceloporus undulatus
ATTTTATTTTATTTGTTATTTGTCATGGCCTCCATTTTTTCTTTTTGTACATTTTACATTTTAACTACCAATCCCAGGATTCCATAGGACAGTGTAGCCATGGAAGTTAAAGTGGTATCAAACTGGGTTATCTCTACAGTGTAGATGCACCCTTCCTGACTGAATCTAATACTGTACTGCTTTAACTTAGTTTTCTAGGCTATCCTTCCCAGGATTCTGGGAGCTGTAGTCTTAAAAAGTAACTTTTCCAGGCACTCTATTGCCTCTCAGCAATTTTAGTGCTTTGCCCCCACCATTTTGGAGGCGGGCGAAACAGTGAGGAGCTGATAGGCTGAAAACGCCTTGAGAGACAACTCAGTCCTCCAGTCATAATCGCTTTTAAGAAACAGCCAGTCACAAACCTTCTTCTGTGGCCGTCACTGCCACTTTTTCCAGCACTCCCTTTGCTTCACTGAGACTCCGCCTTTTCAGCGAAGGAACCAATAGTAACGCAGAGAAGCTTGGCGTGGGACCAGGACACGGAGGAAAGGCTGTCAATCAGCGCCGAGGAACCAATCACTTGCAAACATAGAAAGGGACAGGTGAAGCCGTTTAGTAATCAGGCCTAGTTCGACTGTTGGGTTTTTCCAAGATGGCGGCGGTGAATGTTTCTATCGAAGAGCAGGAAAGGTAGCCATAGCGAGAAGGGAGGCTGCTCTTTTCGGAGGGAAATAGGACAGCAGGAACCCCTCGATTCTGTCACTGCTGAGGGGAGAATGTGGTGGCGGTTATTTATTAACTCATTTCATTTTCCATATTTATTTTTAATTTATTTTTGTTTTTACAGTGCTATGTTATACTAATTTAATCAATTAATTAATATTTTATTTTAATTAATTAAAATAACTTAATAAACTCATTTTTATTTTTTATTTTTATTATTTTACTCATATTTTGTTTTATTATTTTCAAATTTATTTCATTCTCCCCTGTTTTTGCCCATAATATTTTATTTTAATTAATTGAAATAATGTAATAAATTCATTTTATTATTATTATTATTTTATTCATATTTTATTTTATTTTCATATTTATTTATTTAATTTTCCC
>NW_024842738.1:0-1089 GCF_019175285.1 Sceloporus undulatus
CATTTGGCAGCCTGCCCGCCTCCATCCCCAGAGGACTGGCTCCCCAAGTGGCCTTTACAGCTAGTCTTTCCTCTGGCCAGCCTCATGGGCTGAGGGTCCAGGCCGGTTCCTAGTGGCTCTTGAACCCTGGGTTGCTGTCAGTGGCAATAGAGCCCCCCACATGGACTGCCATGGCCCCAGAGAAGTCCGGCCAGAACAAGCAGACAGTGAAGGTGGCCACCAACATAATGATGAGCGGAGAGACCTTCCAGAGATCCGGGTGTAAATGTCAAAGTCTGGTTCATGTGTTGGTGGATGGCAAGCTCCGGGAAAAGAGAGTCCCTCTGAAACTCTAGGAGGAACTTCCTGAGAGTAAGGGCTGTTCCACAGTGGAAGACTCTCCTTGGAGTGTAATGGAGTCTCCTTCTTTGGAGGCTGCCTTTAAGCAGAGGCTGGATGTTCATCTGTCAATGGGGCTGCTTTGATGGAGAGTTCCTGCATGGCAGAATAAAAGGGTTGGACTGGATCAGGGCCCTTCTTGGGGCCTCTTCCAACTCTATGAGTCTATGATTCGAGAATAAAGTGTATACAGCACAGAGGCAGAGTTTGTGTATGTGTTTACATTCATAGATACATATAGACTAAGCATAGAATAAAATGTATAAAGTACTGTACTGTATAGGGGCAGACTTTGTGTATGTGTCTGTGTATAAGTACTTTTATAAACCTAAGTGTAGATAGAGATCTTTCTAAATAATCTCTCTCTCTCTCTCTCTAATCTGGTTTTGGAGCCCATTTTCTGGGCGGGGCTTTCGCCAGGGCCTTTTCCCTCAGAGTCTTCCGAGGGTCCTCTCTATGGTTGGACCTTGGACGCCATTTTAGGGCCGGGCGGAAGTGGGGGCTCTTTAGGGCTCTGGCCCCGCCCCTTTCCTCCTCCTTTGTGCCGAAATCGTTGCCTGGCGGAAGTGGGAGGGAGGGGGGCTCTGCTTCCGGTTGTCAAAAGAGGAGGAGGTGAGTGGGCCCTTCCCTCTTCTTCTGGGCCTTTGGGGATGATGGGATAGGAGATCACTCCCATAAAAAGACCTCTGACATTTGGGGGAAGGAGGGGGG
>NW_024842739.1:0-1089 GCF_019175285.1 Sceloporus undulatus
AAGGAATAGCGGAACGAATTAATTTCGTAACCCGAGGTAGCAGTGTATCTGGATATTTGTTTCCATACTCTGCTATGTTATTGTTGAGCTGGATCTGGAAGTGTTGCTTTCAGATTGCGCTGTACGTTGGCTTATGAACAGGACTGGAATTCAGGGCCAAGAAGGACCTGAGAGCCGGTGTGCTAATCCCTTTTGTCTGAGGTATTTGCATCAAGCATCCGTTGCATTCAATTTGGATTCAGACAATTCTTTCTCCACCCAGAAAACATACTAAAGCGATTTAAACCGTTTTGAACCCTCAGTCTCTGTCCGAAAGCAACAATTTCAGTATAAATGTCCGCCCCGATATTTACTGTTCTTTGGTGTCAGTCCCGTTGCAGTGAGAAACTCTGTTGGTTTACATGGCTAAGCGCCTCAATATATTCAACAAACCCACTTTCCATTCCCTTGCAGGACCCTCAGCAATTGGAATCAAGAACATTCTAGGAAATGTATTACCATTAGTATAGCTTTACATTATTCACCAATCTCACCTTTGTTACTTACCTCTTGTGTGTATGTACGAAGGCTTGTGTGTGTGTGTGCGTGCATGTGTGCATGTATTTTGCTTTTTACCTAAATAAAACATAAAACCCCATTAGAAATGCCTCTGGAGTTATGTGAGATTGCGTGCCTGGTATAGTTGGGCTGACCTCCGAGGTCACTGTTGCCTGAACAAAATTATGTCTCTTCTTTGAGCTAAGTATCAAATCACCCCCCCCCCCCAAAAAAAAAGCATAGCACTTGCAAGTGTCCTCCCCAGACTCCAGCATTTTGGGTAACAAAGGGCCCCTGGAACCAAAAAGGCAGCTAAGCAAGCTCAGGTTGGAAAATAAAAGTGTTTTTTTTTCTAATTGTGTCCTCCTTTCCTTCCTTCCTAAATATTACTCATAATTGATAAATCAAACCACTTAATATGTCTGAAAACAAGGACCTGATCCGGTTCTCATTAGTTCACTGAAACAAGTTCTGAAAATCAGAACTGCCTCCCAATCCCAAAGGCCCCTCTCCTGGCCCTTCCCAGGGGTCCCTTCCTCTCCACACAGAGCT
>NW_024842740.1:0-1089 GCF_019175285.1 Sceloporus undulatus
GGCAGTCTCAACCCCAAAGCCTGTCCTGAAGCCAGTTTGAAATGGGTCTAGATAATCGGTTTCATCCAAGACAGCTTGGAGTTGAAGAGCAACCGCCCTCTCGATCACCTTGCTCAAAAATGGTAGTAAAGAGACTGGCCTGTAATTATTCATATCCAGGGGGTCAAGGGAAGTTTTTTTTCAGAAGTGGCTTAACAGCCGCTTCCTTCAAACAAGGTGGAATATGTCCTTCCCTGAAGGACACATTGATGATATCCATAAGGAACTTCCTCAATGCATCCCCCCCGGACGGCCAGCCATGATGGGCAAGGGTCGAGAGGGCAAGTTGTTTTCCTCACCCTACCAAGGAGCTTGTCCACGTCATCAGTACTCACAGATTGCAGCTGATCCAGAATAACTTCATCGACGGAGTCTCTGGACACCTTGCCTATAGTTTCTGTTGAAATATTGGCGTCTAAGTTGGCTCTTATCTGAGAGATTTTATCTACAAAGAAGTTATTAAATGCGTCGCAGCAGGCCATCGTTGGGTTAAGTAAAGGATTTGGCGCAGGGGATACCTGCGTCAGCTCCCTCACCACCCTAAACAGCTCTGCTGGATGAGACTCTGCAGATGCAATACGTGTAGAGAGGAAGGATCTCTTCGCTGCACGTATTGCCTCCCGATAGGACCAAAGAAAGTTCCTATGGCGAGTTCTGTCAGATAAGAGTCAAGTCTTCCGCCACTTGTGCTCTAGTCGTTGTCCAAGCCGCTTCATATTCCTAAGCTCTGGTGTATACCATGGCTTACGGTTTGAAGCGGAATGGCAAGGACGCTTGGGAGCGATCGTGTCGATAGCCCTGGGGAGATCAGTACTTCCAATTTCTTTTTTGAAAATAGCAATTTCTGGTTGGAATTGCATACAAACGACTAGCCGTTCTGTTCACTGGGGTGCTATTGTATGATATAAGGATAGTCCTCAGATTTACTTAGCACCACAAGAGTTAAACCACAGAATAAATCAAGTGCAGATTAAAAATTCAATTGCTATAAATTAAATTAATGTCCTCTAACAATATATTACATTTAAAACATATGGATAGCCCACATCA
>NW_024842741.1:0-1089 GCF_019175285.1 Sceloporus undulatus
ATCAAATCTCCTGTACTCTATTAACTACATTGTTTACTACAAAATTTCCTTTCATATCCAAGACCTTCAACTTTTTATACAGAGGACAGGCCATAAAATAAAATAAGAGTTTTTGTGATATAGTACAGTTAGATTCTTATCCATCTTCTTCCTTGAGTCTAATATCAAACTGTCAACAAAGAAAATAAAGGAGAGAAGGTTAATTTAAGAATTCCATTTACCCAGCTTTCACTAAATAAATGCTGAAGACAAGTAAGAACTTTCACTCTTATTCAAATGCTAATTAATGCCACATTAATGTCCCATTCTTTTCCCATACTTTGCAATACCCTTTCCCAAATCTCCTTTCTTTTCTTTCCATCTCTGTTCTGTACCATGCAAGATATTCTATCCAGCTCTCTGTACTCATTTACTTTGATCATCCAATTTTCCCATGATGGGATCACCTTAGATTTCCATAATTTGGCTATTTCTACCCTGGCCACAGTAACGAGATAAAGCGAAATTCTCCAAAACCTTGCCTCTTCACTATTCAGTGTTGAAGTTATATTGAGGAGATACAACTTTGGGTCCATTTTAAATTGAATCCCCAAAATCCTTTGCATAGAATTATGAATCACCTTCCAAAATTTCTTTATCTCTTTGCAGCCCCACCACATATGATACAATGTCCCTTTTTGCTTGTTACATCTCCAGCACATCCCCTCGCTAGATTTAAACATTTTCTTTAACTTCCATGGAGTAATGTACCATCTGTTCAT
Source organism: Sceloporus undulatus (assembly GCF_019175285.1). Lineage (NCBI taxonomy): Eukaryota > Metazoa > Chordata > Lepidosauria > Squamata > Phrynosomatidae > Sceloporus > Sceloporus undulatus. The sequence continues at coordinate 762 of NW_024842741.1, forward strand.
AATCTTGAGGTGATTTTCCTTCAAACTTTGTCCCACTGTAAATTTATTAGTTCTCATCCAAGCTTTCTGCCACTCATCCTAGCTGATTGTCATACCCAAATCTCTGGACCACTTGATCATGTATTCCTTCACTGTATTATGTTCTAGTACTCTACTCAATATTAATTTATAAAATTTCGCAATCTTATTTTTATCAGGTTGCCAGAAAATCTTATCCAATTCATTGAATTCTGTTTCTATCCCATTCAGTTTGATGTCAGTTTTTAGTCTCTGATTAAGTTGAATGAAGTTAAACCATGTTAACTCAAATCCCTCCTCTTTTAGCTTG
>NW_024842742.1:0-1089 GCF_019175285.1 Sceloporus undulatus
ATTTCCAACTTAAAGCAAACTTATCACAGGGTTTTCTAGGCAAGATTCATTCAGAGAGGGCTTGCCTTGCCTTCCACTGAAACTGGGGGATTGTGACTTGTGGCTAAGTGGGGATTTGAACCCTGGTTTGCTGGAACTCCAATGCTTTTCCTCTTATTCTCAATTCAGTCAAAGCCATTGAGTCCAAATCTCTATCTCTATTTGAAATCAAGGCCACTGGTGCTTCTTTCAATTTACTAGTTTTGTCTTCTAAATTCAAAATTTTCCGATTCACTTGTTAAACTTTCTGTAGAAATCTAAGCTGAGGAATTTCTTTTTTTTTTCTTTTTTTCCTTTTTTTATTATTATTCTTACACTTATTACATCTTTAACAATAAACCAGATTTTACATGTCATACATAATTACAGATTAACTCTTAATCTGTAAACAAAAAAGAAAAAAAAACAAACAAACAAACAAACAAGACAAAACAAAACTAAACAAAACGAAAACCGAAATAAAAAACTATACAACCCCCCCCCAAAGAAAACCTATATCAACATCTTCCAATCCTATACCCTTTTCCCACCCGACTCTTTCTATTTTTATAAAAATACATCTTGTTTTATGTCAAATGTCTTTCCCCAAAACAGGGAAACAGGGAGCCATTCTTCTTTTGAGTCCGTATCCAAATTATTTTTTAAGATTTTTGTTAGTCTGTCCATTTCTTTTAGTTCTCGTACTTTTATCATCCAGTCTTCTATTAATATGGATTTGTTACTTTTCCAATTTTTTGCAACCACGAGTCTTGCCGCCGTAATCAGATATAAAAATACTCTCCAGTATTTTTTCTCTGTCTTTCTGTCTAGCGCTGATAACATATTTAACAAATAAAATTCAGGTGAGCAATTGAATTGCAGTGAAAATGTTTTCTGAATTATCTCATGCACCTTAAGCCAGAAATTTTTAACCTTTCCACATGTCCACCACATATGTAGTAGTGTTCCTCCATATTTCCCACATCTCCAGCATTTTATTTCTGGTAATTTATAAATTTTCTTAATTTTTGCTGGTGTGAGATACCACCTGTTAGAGATTTTTAAAAAATT
>NW_024842743.1:0-1089 GCF_019175285.1 Sceloporus undulatus
AAAAAAAAGGAACTCAAACAAACAGTGATAAACTGGGGAAGAGAGTCTAAACAACACTCTTCCGATAGGGCTTATAGTCGTTTGCAAAGAATAAGTTCACAAGAGAAGCTTGGAACTTGTAATAAAGAAATGAAAAAGACAACGTCTATGGAGGCGGTGGGAAAAAATGGAGCTAGACCTAAAGAACATGGCGAAGTTCCAGGAACAGAGCCAAAACAAGAAGAAATAAAGAGATGGTTAGAAAAAACTCTCACTGAAAACCAAAACAAAGGTTTTGAGACCATGAACGAGTTGATAATTAAAAATAATGCTATTTTAACAGAAACTATAACTAAGACAATTATGGGTGAAATGAACAAATCTTTTCAGATGATTACAAAAGAAATTGAACAAGTGGATAAAAAAGTCCAATTAATACAAAGTCAACAAAAAGATCAGCAAAAAATAACTTTGGAACATTCAACCAGATTAGATCAGCTGGAAAGGAAAATTATTGACTTGCAGGATCGTAACAGAAGGAATAATATCTGCATTCGAGGCTTTCCTGAGTTGCCAAATGAAACATCCAGATCATTAAAAACAGAAATCCTTAAATGGCTACAAAGCATTGTCCGTCGGATGATTTGGGCAGAGGAGGAAGTGGAACGACTACACAGAGCATCAACAGGTAAAAGGGGCTTGACTCCTAGAGATGTAATCATGAAAATAACAAGTTTTTACAAGAAAGATCAGTCAATGAAAGAAATCAGGAAACTCTCAGGAGGACTGAAATATGGAACCACCACAAGTGAAATGTACAATGATTTATGTCCAGAGATTATTAGTTGGAGAAGAAGCATTAAGCCTTGTATTGCAGTTCTGCAAAAAAATGGAATAAGATACAGTTGGGGCTATCCTGTATTTTTGAAATTTAAATGGAAAGGAAAGCAGCACAAGATTTTCTCCATGGAGAAAGGATTGCAGCGGTTGGAGCAATTGGATCTGGCCAAGCAAGGAGGAGAGAGCGACAAGGGTGCAGCTGGAGGAGCCAAGGAATGATAGAAAACAAGGACAAGGATGTTGACTTTTTTGCTATTCTATAATTTTCTC
>NW_024842744.1:0-1089 GCF_019175285.1 Sceloporus undulatus
CTCCACAATTCAAAAAGGATGTTGACAAGTTGGAATGCTTGGAAAGTGTATTCCTGCATGGCAGAAGTGGGTTGAACTGGATGGCCCTTGTGGTCTATTCCAACTCTATGATTCTATAATGCTAGTGGATTCCGGTTCCTTACCTACAGAGGCCACATTCTCATAATTCTCCATCATAACAGAACTGTACATCAGTCTCTGCTTCTTTGTCAACAGTTTCCATTCCTCCTCGGTGAAATATACAGCCACATCCGCAAAGGTCACCTGCAACAGAAAATAGCCCTCATCCACAAAGTGACTAAGCAAAAGGGGAGGAAAGCACATGGTGCATCCAAATATTATTTGATCACTTTAGAATTCAGTCCAGGAAATAAACTTTAAATGCTGTCAGCAACAAAAAAGCTACTGCCTTTGAGATCCAGTTTGTCTCGAATCTTTTCATTATAATATACAATATAAAACACAATATAATTTAAGCCATGGCTGGGATATTGATGATGGATTAGGTTACTGACTATCCAAACATATACAGTACATTTAGCCACCAAAGAATTATGGTGCATTTAGATATTTCTTGCCACATCTGAGAGGCAAACATCATTTTTAATAACAGTTCTGGGGAGTACTCTGGGCTTGAGGGGCACTGGGCCCACCCCATATTTCGATCCAGAGATGTTCTCCCATAGCCCCCAATATTTCACAGATTGGAAAGCAAGACACATGTGGACAAGCAACGCAGAAGGCAGTGAAGATGGCCAAAGTTGTTTATGAGGAAGATCACACAATCTAGGAAGGGCACAGCAGTTTGCCTTTGCTTCAGCCTCTTGGGAAGGGCCATATACTGTCTCCTTCTTTCCTCTTCTCTCTCCACTTTTGAGTTGATGGGCTGAAAACTCAATTGCACTCAGGAACTGAAGAGAGCTGAGAAAGGGGAAAGTGGGAGGAGGAGAGAGCAACTGGGACATTTTTAAAAGCCCCTGAAAAAGTGGGGTGACAGAGAATTAACCAGGACTGTCTCTGCCAAACTCAGACAGTATTTTATTTTCTAACTTTCATAAACTGGCCCAGCAGTGACACAGATGAAGCAAA
>NW_024842745.1:0-1089 GCF_019175285.1 Sceloporus undulatus
CCTTTAAACTTTAAAATAAAACCAGGAGCATTTTCAGCAATGAGCTGCCCCTGGAGTCCCCAGCTGCCACTGATTCATTCAGCAAATATATTTTGCACTGATAAAGCATGGCTTCATAGAGCAGGCCTCAGCAAGGCACTGTGGCAAATGTGCCAGAAAACACCTATGGGATATCACATGGTACAGGACTCTTCTCCATAGGTTCATTTGAACAGCTGGTCAAACAACTGCATCTCAGGTATATAAATACCATAGCATAGAAATCCCCCCAGTCCTGGAAAACAAGTGATCCCACAGAGCTATTCCAAAGCCACTTCCTGCCATAGATTCACTCAGATCTGCTATGCTCCCACAATTTCGGCAGCTGGTTGTTAAGGGAAGTCATCAGACTATTCTTTTGGGTTGTACAGCAGCTTGTTGCAAGAGTTTGCCAGTCCCTAGACCTAAATAAAAACATGAGAAAAAATGGGTTGGATCAAGGTCCAGTACTGACCCATGCCGATAGGAAGCCATTCTGACCAACCAGTTGCCTATCAGAACAACTATAGTGCAAGCATACCCCCAGCACCTCCTAAAGTAGGACAGGTTGGGAAATTTCCAGGGGTTGGAGGGTCACATTGTCACCCCAGAGGACCTTGGACGACTACAGATTTTTGTAGCCATTAACCAAATTTCATCTTTTGGATCTTGCATCTCTCCCAGCGGGATTTAAGGATGCGATAATCTCCATGATCTCTATATGGGCATACATTTAAAAAAGCAGTGTAAATAATGGGACTTGAGTATCCATGGATTTTGGTATCCATGGGGTGTCAGGGAACCAAACTCCAGCGGATACCAAGGCTATTTACATCTGTACCTGGCCATGTTGTCTGGAGGATTCTAGGCTTGCGATCCTCAAATATGTTTCCCCTGAGATGCGATTTGGAGCCACCCATTTTCCTAAGAAGCTCTTCTCTTTGATTTTTCCTTAAATATTTCTGCAACAATCCCTCTGGTAGACTTACAGCAACTTACTTTTAGCTTTTTCATTTAATGCTGTATTACTTTTTCCTTAGTAGGCTGTGAAGTTGTTTGGTGTTTTTTTTT
>NW_024842746.1:0-1089 GCF_019175285.1 Sceloporus undulatus
CTCCTTCTCTTTGATTTTTTGATTTATGGTCTCATACTTAAGTTTCCATTTTTTTTTACTGTTCTATACTTTTTTGGATGAAAAACCCGTGCATAACAGCCTTACTGGCGTCCCAAACAGTTTTAAGTTTGACACCTTTGTTAAGATTTTCTTTAAAGCAGAATTTCAAAGTTTCCTTTGCTTGCTTTACAACCTCAGGATTTTTAAGAAGGTTTTCATCTAACCTCCAAATTCTATCTTTTTTTATCAGAGCACCACTGAAGAGAAATTGGGTTGTGGTCAGATATCTTTTTCGTTAGAATGTTTGCTTCTTTAACATGTTTAAGTAAATCTTGAGATAACAAAATCATGTCAATTCTAGATAAAGATTTTTGAGATTCCGAATAATACGTAAACTGTTTGGCAGTATCGTTTTGATGTCTCCAAATATCGACTAAATTTAAGGAATCCATTAAACAAAAAAAAGATTTAGGCAATTTGCCCTGTTTTTCTTTTATTTTCTTACCAACATGATCTCTATCCTTTAGGGGGTTTATTACCCCATTCCAATCTCCCATCATAATATGGGTCTCATATTCCAAATTTAGAATCACTTCCATTAATTTTCCATAAAAGCTGGATTTATTATCTATAGGAGCATATAAGCCAATTACCAATATTGTCTTCCCATCATGAGTTATCTCTACTACAACATATCTCCCTTCTGGATCTGACAAGATTTCTTTAGCCGGGATTTTTGCCGAAACATATAAAGCCACCCCACTTTTCTTCTGTTTCTTTGCCGATATAAAAGCCTGACCTAATTTTGGATGTAATAAATATTTTTTATCTTTAGATCTTATGTGTGTTTCTTGAATACAGCATATTTCCGCTCTTTCCTTTTCCAAAATATGAAATATTTGCTTTCGCTTATAAGGGGTGTTCATTCCCCGCACATTCCATGAGATGAGTTTCATGTTGCTCTCGTCTTATTCTGGTTCAAACTCTACTTCTGTTTCTTCTTCTGGATTTATAAGAATTGAGGTTCCCGATGCGCCTAATATCTCTCCCACCCCGAGCTGGGATTTGTCTTTGTTCTTCTTCTTTTTT
>NW_024842747.1:0-1089 GCF_019175285.1 Sceloporus undulatus
CAAACTATTTCTGCAGCCTTTGCTACCCCAAAGCCCTTCCTATTTACAAGCAAGGCAAAAGCTCTTCCTTCACCAAGCCATTGAAAACCAACCCAAGCAGAGGGCTGATTGCTTCTTTCCCATTGGTCAACTTCGGGAGAAATTTGCATATTACAATTAAAGTGTTTAGGGCCTCAAAAATGATACTGTGATAAAGAAATACAAGAATACTGATGCGGTTTACATTTAAAAGATGAGGCAATTAAACTCCCAGTGAAACATGAACCATTTATGGCCTTTTTTTCTTTGCTCACTGTAACCTGGAAAGTAAGGCTTCCTGAGGGTATATATACCAAGTGGGCTCACTTGGTATATAATAGCTCTGAGTGGCAGATGTTTTAAAGAGCTGCTCTCTAGGCTACGCCAGTGCGCCAGGTGGGGAGAGTGGCGCACAGCCGTGCGCGGAGGAGCGGATCCCGAACCGGGAACAAGGTGTGGGGGGCCCCCCAAACTGGGCCGTGACCGTGAGGGGCCCCCCAAAAGCGTGATTGTCACGCGGGCCGCCGGGTTATGGCATCTCTAGGGCTATCAGAAAATAATAAATCTGTCTGCCAACTGCAAATCTCCCCATCTCAACCCCAGCAAATGCTGTCAAAATATTGTCAAAATACTGTAGTTCATTTTGTATAGTTCCTAGATGGCCTTTTTTATTGTTTTACCAAATCTGTCCCCTATTGCTTTAAATCAAGATGGAATAGACTGCCTCAGAGGGTGGTGGACTATCCTTCTTTGAAGATCTTCAGACATCCCAAATGTTTGCCATCTTTTGGGAGTGTTTTAGTTGTATATTACTGTATGCCAGGGGAAGTGCAGTGCCTTCCAGCTCTATGATTCTCTGATTGTAAGACCACATGGCAAAGCCACCCACGCCTTCCTTTCCTGAAGATGTAGCAATAGATAATGAGAGATCTTAATATTAGGTTAGATAAGATTTATACAAGGCCAGTACTCTGTGTAATCTTTTCATGGTAACTTTTTTTGGTAATAAGCACAGCAATTCCCCTTTGAAGCTCATTGACAGGAATTATATCTTAAAGTGCCAGAAACATC
>NW_024842748.1:0-424 GCF_019175285.1 Sceloporus undulatus
GGCCTCCTCCTCTCCTTCCATTGGTCCTAAATTTGCATGGCCCCGCCCCAATCCCCTCCCACCACACTCTGTGCTTTAAAGGACCATCCTCCCTCGCTTTCCATAGGGTTCATTTCAGCCAGTGGGAGGGAGGGAGGCGGAGCATCAGCCTTGAGGGAGGGAAACAGCGCCACCTTCTGGCCAAGGCACTGGAATTACACTACTCACAAAAATGTACATTTTCTCTTGCTCCTCCTCTCTCTCCTCCTGACTATAGAAGGCGGGGCAGAGAATAGTGGGAGGGGCCAAGGGAGGGGCTATGCAAATTTCTCTAGACTCTCTAGATCAGTTATGATGAACGTTTTAGAGACTGAATGCCCAAACTGCAACCCAAAACTCACTTATTTATCGCAAAGTGCCACATCCCTCTGGCTTTCTAGTAACA
>NW_024842748.1:524-1089 GCF_019175285.1 Sceloporus undulatus
GAAACAGCGCCACCTTCTGGCCAAGGCACTGGAATTACAAGCCTCACCAAAATGTACATTTTCTCTTGCTCCTCCTCTCTCTCCTCCTGACTATAGAAGGCGGGGCAGAGAATAGTGGGAGGGGCCAAGGGAGGGGCTATGCAAATTTCTCTAGACTCTCTAGATCAGTGATGATGAACGTTTTAGAGACTGAGTGCCCAAACTGCAACCCAAAACTCACTTATTTATCGCAAAGTGCCACCTCCCTCTGGCTTTCTAGTAACAAACTCTGGCAGACTCTGTACTACTGGGGTGATGGTTTGTGTGCCCACAGAGAGGGCTCTAGATCTACTTTCCTCTTCATTTCTAGCTCTCCATCTCCTTACATTCTTCTGTAGATCAACCACTATCTCTCTTTATCTCTCCCACTATTCTTCTTCTTCTCACTTCACTATTTCCCTACCTTTTCCCTCTTCTTTCACTTTTTAATTTCCATCCTCAATCCCTCCTCTTCTGGCCATTAGACCCGAAGGCTATATCCAATTTCTCTACATACACATAATTTCCAGGCAAAGAGTCATAGGTT
>NW_024842749.1:0-1089 GCF_019175285.1 Sceloporus undulatus
AAATAGAAAGCAGAAATCCCAATCAGTGCAGAAGTTAGGCAATGGGATATAGCCGAAAACAGCCTGGAAAAAGAGGGCATCCTTGGTGCAGGGAGGAAGCATAGGGGGGAAATTAGATTACTTTTAGATCCCAGAAATCTCCAGTCACTATGATCATTTGGAATCAGGCACAAAAAAGTAACATTCCCCATATCTTTTTAAGGGCCATTCTCAAATTTGGGGATGGTTCTTGTGTGCCTTCATGTCATTTCTGACATAGGGCAACCCTAACAAATCTGGGTTTCTTGCCCGGATTTGTTCAGAGAGAGTTTGCCCTTTCTTCCTCTGAGGTTGAGAAAGATTGACTTTCCCAAGATCACCCAGTGGGTTTCCATGACCAAGCAGAGATTCAAACCCTGGTCTCCCAATCTCGCCATCCATCCCTCAAACCACTACACCACACTGGCTCTCCAAGTTGGGGCTAGGGACTATTTTATATTACTTTCCCAAGTTTTCTGTATAATGAGCTAAATGTGGCAAAGGTTCTGTAGTCCATTACTGGGGCTCCCTGATTTATTTCTAACCATAAATGGATCTGGTTGTACCTTGACATACATGGCCAACCTCTACGCCAAGGATGGGCAAAGTGCATCCTGTGGGCCATTTTTGTCGGGGGCCTGTGGTCAAAAGAATTGATCTGACATGCCCAAAAATTATTTCTAAAGTGGTGTGGAGGGCATTTATTTCCACTACATTTGGAGCCCCACTGGACCACCTGGGAGTCAAAACGAAATTTTGCACACACACACAAAATCCCCTACATACGTATTTGTGTGTTTGTATATGTGTGTGTGCTTCAAATGCCCACTAGGTGTCCAGGAAGGTCCCAAAACATGTCCCCATGTCCCCTAGAATGCTAGGATGTTGTTGTTTGTTTGTTGTTATTATTATTGATAGGAGCAGGTACAGCCTCCCATGGTCTAGAGGGTTAATGCAGCTTTGTAGTCTTCCACTTTTGCCCACCCTTGCTTTTGACTCTTCTCTGGATAACAGTGTAGTGCACGAGAAAAGATCTGGTATATAGAATATGACTGTCATCATCTATATGCG
>NW_024842750.1:0-1089 GCF_019175285.1 Sceloporus undulatus
CTGTTTATTACAGGGAAAGCAACAGCAATAGCATATTTAGGAAGGCTCTCTATTTGTTTCTCCCAGGAAAAACCTTTTTATATATTGTTTTACTGCACAAAAAAAGAAACAGATTGCTTTCCCTCAAAAATAACATTTGTAGAGGGCTTTTATATCTTCAGAACATTGAAAGATCAGTATCTTGTCATGATATATGCATGCCAGGTGTGGCAAGGAAAATCAGAACCTGGCAAACAATGGAAGAGCCTTTGCTTTTACATTCTGACAGTCAAAGAACTGCAACAGCAGATTGCACTGAAATAAGTTGTTGATGTTATGTGTCTTCAAATTGATTCCAACTCATGGTGACCCTATCATGTTCAGAAGGAGCTGGCCATTGTCATCAAGACTGTGACATGCCCATGATCACCCAGTGGATTTTTATGGCTGACCAGGAATTCTAATCCTGTTCATCCAGAGTCCTACTCCAGCACTCAAACCACTACTCCATACTAGCTGGACAGAATTAGTACAGTACTAGACTTTTTTCTCTAGAAGTGTTACACTCTACATTTTTTATCCAAATTATTTTTTAGTTTATGGAGTGGAATGACTCTAAGTGGAAACCTCTTTGGATTTATTTTATTAACCATTTTATTGGGAACTGTATTTTAATGGTATTTTAGAGTGGGAGGTAGGGTAACTAGGATCTAATGTTTACACTGGTTCTAGAAGAATAAAGAGCACAATTTTGACTGGGAGACAGCATAATGTAGCATTTTGAGTGTTGGGACTACAATTTGGGAGACCAGGGTTCACGTCCCTGTTCAGGCATGGAAAGCCACTGGGTGACCCTGGGCAAGTCACATTCTCTTAGCCTCAAAGGAAGGTAAAGGCAAACCCCTTCTTAACATATATTGCTAAGGAAATCCCATGATAGGCTTTAAGGTTGCCAAAAGTCAGAAACAACTGAAAGCACATCACAACACAACAACAATTTTGATTAATAATTTCCCTCTCATTTCTTCCTTTAGCTCATATAAATTCAGACAGAAAAGAGAACAGGAGAACTGTGATGTGCCCATTTTTATTTTACTTTGTTTTTGCTTT
>NW_024842751.1:0-1089 GCF_019175285.1 Sceloporus undulatus
AGCGAGCCACAGGGTCTAACCCATACATCAAGGATGCCTTCTCTCCAACGCTGGAAAATGCAAGGTTAAGAGGTGATAGGATAGCCCTGTTTAAATACTTGAAGGGATGTCATATTGAGGAGGGAACAAGCTTGTTTTCTGCTGCTCCAGAAAACAGGATCCGGAACAATGGATGCAAGCTCCAGGAAAAGAGATTCCACCTGAACATTAGGAGGAACGTCCTGACAGTAAGGGCTGTTTGACAGTGGAATACACTCCTTCCTCAGAATGAAGTGGCGTCTCCTTCCTTGGAGGTCTTTAAGATGAGGCTGGATGGCCATCTGTCAGGGATACTTTGATTGAGAGTTCCTGCATGGCAGAATGGGGTTGGACTGGATGGCCCTTGTGGTATCTTCCAACTCTATGATTCTAATATCATAAACAATATAATTTAGGCCATGGCTGGGATGTTGAGGATTTATTAGGATACTCACTATCCCAACACATACAGAACATTTAGCCACCAAAGAATTATAGTGCATTTAGAAATTTCTTGCCACATTTCAGAGGCAAACGTTATTTTAAATAACAGTTTTGGGGAGCACACTGGGATTGAGGACCACTGGGGCTACCCGATATTTAGATCCAGAGATGTTCCCCCATATCCCCCAACATTGCACAGATGGGAAAAGCAAGACACATATGGACAAGCAATCCAGAAGGCGGTGAGGATGGCCAAAGTTGTTTATGAGGAAGGTCACAAAATGGGGTAGGGCACAGCAGTTTGCTGTAGCTTCAGCCTCCTGGGAAGGGCAATATCCTGCCTCCTTCTTTCCTCTCTTCTCCCCACTTTTGAATTGATGGGGTGCAAAGTGAATGGCACTCACGAACTGAAGTGAGCTGAGAAGGGGGAAAATGGGAGGATGAGAGAGCAACCGGGACATTTTTAAAAGCCCCTGAAAAAGTGGGGTGACAGAGGGTTAACCAGGACTGTCTCTGCCATACTGGGAGAATATGTTCTCCGCTTGCTTTCATGAACTGGCCCAGCAGTGACACAGATGAAAATTAATAGTCAAGAACTTCAACTCACCAAAGAATTCTTGTACCTCT
>NW_024842752.1:0-1089 GCF_019175285.1 Sceloporus undulatus
GGAATAAAATATGAGAGTGAACCAAAGTACACAGTTTAGAATAGAGGACTCTGGGAGAGTGGAATGCAGAAGGGAGGCAGATGTGAAGTTGTTCAAGGTGAAGCATTTGTCCAAACACTTCAAGGCAACAAAGAGCCTTAGGAAAAGACTGATATAGAATGTAATTTCACTGGCAGAGGTTCCTCTGAGTGCCACCATATCTGATAAGGGGCAATGAGGTGTAGCCAAAGGTATTTTAAAGTATATTTAAATGTATTCATGTATCTGAACTATGATTGTTGGAAATGTATATGTTTGGAGTGTGAAGTGCCCAATAAAGTGATGAAGATGAGTTTTCTTTGTTTGTTTTCCTATAAAGGTAGCCATTTTATTTGGCTCTGGGCCTCAGTTTTGTTAGAATGGGAATTCTACTAAGGACAGCTAGCTTTGAATAAATCTGAATTGTCAACAAAATCTGGCTCCTCTGCCTTATTCTATTCTGTCAGAACCTTTTAAAGCCTATCATCCACAACACCTATTTGATATTAAATTAATAAAGTTGGAGTGGGTGACCTGAGCATGACCTTGCTGCTTATGCCCCTAAATACATGGAACGATTGTATCCTTACTCATATGAGCTAGCAAAGAAGAGACTGGATGGGGACTACCTTGAGGGAATCAGTGGAAGCTGATAGTCAAAGGGCTGTTGAAAAAATATTCCATTAAACATGAGTAAAAATATTTTGATTGACAGGTGTCATCATTTTCTGTGAGACTGCCATAGATTCTTAAATCAGAGCAAATGGTATGATGCAATCTAAGTGCAGAGGAGGCTTCATGCTGTGTGGCACCAGGAGATGAATCACAGCCAATACAGTATACTCCTCACATGTGAATTGCTGTGTATAGGATTGGATTGGAGTTGTGTATACAAGAGATGGTGAACATGATGGAAGTCAGAGAGGAGAGCTTGCAAATACTTTTATTATTTTGCAACTCAAGATAGAAAACTCCCAAAGATTCAGATGAAATCAACTGTGTCTGTGACTTATTTTTAAGTGTGAAAAGTAGTCAGTGCATTGCCAAAACCTGTACCTGGAATTTTTTCCC
>NW_024842753.1:0-1089 GCF_019175285.1 Sceloporus undulatus
AAGAAGATTGTGGCATGGACCATAAACTACTGATATCAAAAACTAGACTAAAGCTAAAGAACAACAGTAAACTAACTATTGTTCCAAAATGGAGTCTGAAGAACAGTCCTGAAAAATGTAAAGATAATGCAAGGGAAAAAATATAGATCTGCACTATTAAACCTAATTGAACTGGAGCCAGAAGAACTCTGAACTGAAACAAGGGACATTGGGGCTTGACAGACTGTCCCTAAGGGGTGGCCTGCAGTCGCCCTTTTTAGCACTGGATTGGGGCAATGACAACTACATGCTGTGGCCTGCAGCCGACCTTTTTAGTGCGGGATTGGGACGGTAGCAGCTACATGCTGTGGCCCCAATCTAGCCTTTTTGCACCATGGAAAGGGCACCACAGATGCTGGCACCATGACTTTTTGGAGCTTCTTTGACACTGCATTATTTGGATGCAGTGCCAGAGGAGCACTATGATGTCGCCCATCATGTGGCGTGGCGAGCAGCATCATACCGGCATGGGGGCCAAGTCGGAGTGTGTGTTGTGTAGATACCACACCCCCACTCTGCGTCCAGGCTGGCCTTTATCGCCAGTCTGCACAACCTATTAGTCTAGGAGGAATGCAAAAAGACACTATTTGCAGCCAAAATAAAAGAGAAGCCTCAATAGATGTCAGATGAAACTCATCAAACAGTTAAGGACAGAGGGGAAGCAAAAGTAAAAGGTAACAAAAATAGGGTCAGAACCCTTGATGCAACTATTCAATAACTTGTGTGCGAAGACATAAAAGAACTACTATAAAAATCAGTGCAGATAAATTGACGATAACAAAAAATGAAGAACAAAAGACTCTTCTACAATATCTGATAAATCAAAGGTTATATAGCAAAGACTTTGATTGTATAAATCATGACAAATTTTGGATCACTCTTAGATATATGACTATACCACAATATTTGTTCCGGTGTGTAACCTGTATTCGAGACAAGAAGGTATTATTGGAGAAGAATATGGAGAAAGATAATGGACTCCAACTGGCATGGGAGTCAGGCAAGGCTGTATTTTATGACACCATCTGTTTAACGTGTGTGCATAAAGCA
>NW_024842754.1:0-1089 GCF_019175285.1 Sceloporus undulatus
TAAGGAGGGATGAATGAGGGCTAAACCATGGGGTAATACCCTCCTCTCTTAACTCTGATGTTCAGTCTCATCTGTGCTTGTCTTTCTTTACAGAACAACACTTGAGTCATGAGAGAGTCCACAGAGGAAAGAAGTCACATAAATGCCAGCATTGTGGGAAACATTTTGCTTACAAGTCAATCCTTGTCATACATCAGAGAGTCCACACAGGAGAGAAGCCATACAGATGCCAGCATTGTGGGAAATGTTTTTGTTTGAGGTCAAACCTAGTGACACATCAGAGAGTCCACACTGGAGAGAAGCCATTCAGATGCCAGCATTGTGGCAAATGTTTTTCTCGAAAGTCAATCCTCGTGATACATCAGAGAGTCCACACAGGAGAGAAGCCATACAAATGCCAGCCTTGTGGGAAATGTTTTTCTCAGATGTCAGACCTAGTGACACATCAGAGAGTCCACACAGGAGAGAAGCCATTCAAATGCCAGCATTGTGGGAAATGTTTTTATTTGAAGTCAGTCTTAGTGAGACATCAGAGAGTTCACACAGGAGAGAAGCCACACAAATGCCAGCAATGTGGGAAATGTTTTTCTCGAAAGTCATACCTAGTGACACATCAGAGAGTCCACACAGGAGAGAAGCCACACAAAACCCAGTAGTGAACTAATGTTATTTTTGTCATTCAGGAATACAAAAAATATATGTTTAATCCAGTGGTGCTAAGAATAGTCCCTTGTGATTTTGCTTGTAAGGTTTGTCTATCTATATGTCTATGTTTTAAGGTTGTATTTTGTTAAGTTTGGGTTTTTATTGCTAATAGTATATGTAGATAATTAGTTTGTTTTGTAAATTGTGGGTTGTGGTATAGGTTAGGTAATTTGGGGGCTGGGATTTGTTATATATGAGTTATGGGAATGATAGCTTTTGGAATTTGTGGCATGTTGGCTGAAGAAAGTTGGAGGTCTGTATTCAAAGAAAGGGCTAGTTTGTGGGAATTGCGAAGGGGCCTTGTTACCTGTGAGGCATAGACTGTGGGAACTGGAGGTGGGGGCTAGGTTTGGAAGAGGGTGATATTTTAGGTTTTGGGGTTTT
>NW_024842755.1:0-1089 GCF_019175285.1 Sceloporus undulatus
CCCAGATCCTGGCCAGCCTTCCCAGCCCCTGAGTCCCTGCAAGAGCCTTCCATCTTTGGGGGCCTGGGTGGGAGTCTGGAGGATGCCCCTTGGCTTGAGAGCCCCCTGGAGCCCCCCATCCCTGGTGCCCACCGTAGATCATGGCCAGTCCGGTCTCGTGGAGGAACCTGGCCCTGCGGTGCTTGAAGAGCCAGATGGTGAGGATGGTGAGGGTCAGGAGCAGGATGAAGACCAAGAGGTTGGCGCTGTCCTGGCGGTGGCTGGCCTCGGCTGCCTTTTCGGAGACGATCTCTTCCTCCAGGGCCACCGGCCGGGAAGGAGGGCCTCCTCCTGCTCCGGAGGGCAGAGACTCCCCTTGGACCCCCGGGAAGAGGAAGAGGCAGGAGGCGGACAGGAGAAGGAAAAGATGCTCTCCATCATCCCTGCATCCTCCTTCTCTCCAGGGGACCATGATGATGATGAGGAGGAGGATGGGGACCAAAGCAGGTGGGATGCAGGAGAAGAAGGAGAAGGAGAAGCCCTGCTGCTGCTGCTGCTGCTGCTGCTGCTGCTGTTCCTGGGCCTCAGTGGAAGGGAAGGAAGGGAGGGAGGGAGGAGGAGCCAGGCTGCTGTCAGGCGCAGGCGCCAACCCAGCCTCCAAGCCTCTCCCCCAGACCTCCAGCAAGGCACCAAAGTAGGGCTTTCAGGGATGGAGGCACTTGGAGATCTAGACCAATGGTCCCCAAACTGTCCCCTTTAAGAGATTTGGGACTCCAACTCCCAGAAGCCTCAGCCATGTTGACCAACAGTATGGGATTCTGGGAGCTGAAGTCCAAAGCCCCTTAAAGAGCCCAGTTTGGGGATCACTGATCCAGACCCTACAAGGCCCTCTCTCTCCTTGCAAGGGCATCAAAGAAAGGCCTGGCTGGAGCCCACCTGTTTTCCTTCCCTCTCCAAAAGGTTGCTCTGTGTCTCTCTGTGTGTCTAAGGCATCTTCAAATAGAGGGCAAGCTTCTTGGTTTGCTTTTCTGTTTGGTGGAAAGGAAAAAGGAGGGCCACTTGCCTTTGGAGCATTTTTTAGTGCAACTGGCTTTACAGTTTTACTCTGTG
>NW_024842756.1:0-1089 GCF_019175285.1 Sceloporus undulatus
TTACAGTGAGACCTTGTTATCCACTGGGGTTTGGTTCCAGAATCCCCTGTGGATGACAAAATCCGTGGATGCTCAAGTCCCATTAAATATAATGGCAGAGCAAAACGGTGTCCCTTATATAAAATGAAAAAAAAAATCAAGGTTTGCTTTTTGGAATTTATATATTTTTTGGAATATTTTCAAGTTGTGGATGCTTGAACCCATGGATAAAAAAATCTATGGATAAGGGGGGTCGGCTGTACTTAGAGCCATTTCAATCAAGGGTTTGGCCCTGTTGAATGAGCTTTGTTGGGAGAATCAAGAGAAACAAGCTGCAGTTCTTCCAGGAATTCTCACCTTTGTTCAATACAATCGACTGTAGTTCCCAGCCCAGAAGGTTGTTTCAACTAGGACCCTTTTACAGTGGTAACATTCTTATCCTGATGGTCTATCGAAGTGGTGGTGCTGCAAAACTATAGTTCTGCCTCATGGGGACCTTACTTTGACATTCTCAGAGTTACAGGCCTGTTACAGACTGCCAAAATAAAGCTGCTTCAGGTCTCTTTGGAGGTATGCTGTTTAAATGATGCATGCACCCTAAGAATCCGGAAGCTGCACCAAAGCTACACTCCAGTGCTTAGGAATGGAGTGTGGCTTTGGCACAACCTCCGGACTCTTAGGACCCATGCATCATTTAAATAGCATATCTCCAAAGAGACCTGAAGCAGCTTTATTTTGGCAGTCTGTAACAGGCCATAGTTTGTTTCCATTGCTTTTATATATGAAATTGCTAGGAGTGGCTATCTGGAGGCTGGCGGTGAACTGGTACCTTTTCATCTACACTGTAGTAATGTACAAGGAGGTGCTGAAATGTTCTCAGGCTAACCCACTCCCTAAAATCTGAGTGTAATTTTGTCACTGTAGCTTGAAAAACTTATTTTGTATGGTAAACTGCCAATTCTTGCTCTAATTTTTGAATTTTCCAGATCACTGATAGCATGGAGATTTTGAGACTGAAGATGAAGCAACTCCTAAAAACGTTGAGCATGTTCATGACGTGATTATGGCAGATCAGCAAATCTCAGCTAAAACAATGACTGAGACATTAGA
>NW_024842757.1:0-1089 GCF_019175285.1 Sceloporus undulatus
TCATCATGAAGGTGAGTTCATAGGAAGGAAGGGAAAAGGAAAAAGGTACCTGATTAATTTTCCTTGATGATCGACAGGTTCAAAATCCTATGGACCAAAAATACTGGTTAATCTTTTTTAAGAGCGTTCCAAAAGAGGAGAATGAGAAACATTATAGATGAACTTCAGAAACTTAGAAGAAGGTCTTTATGGCGTATGGATTGCGAAGGAAAACAGGTTCATGGTCACTTTTTCTGGCTGTTTGCTGAAATGGTTTTATTAATTTATGTGACATCTTTCTCTCTGAGAAGGTAATTGTTTCTGTTTTTAAAAAAGTCATAATCAAATTCTTTTCTAAAAATGCTATCACCAGACATGGATGCTCTTCATTTAATAAACAGGAAAGGGTTTACAATCGGGTATATAAGACACAAAATAAATGCTGCTTTTGTATGTCTCTCCAGCCATGGATATAGCAAATATTCACAGCTCAACCAGGAGAGGAACGGAGTAAGTAAATATTGACCTCCAAAAGCAAACCCTATGGAAGTGAAGTTAAATTTGTGAGCTGCAATAACTACAACAGGGAATAGGTGAGAAAAAGGAAGGTATGAGAACTTTTAGTGTTTTAATAATATTTAAAGAGCTCATCTACACAGAGACAGTCTTTATATTTTTCATTGTTATCTATCTAATCTTGGAAGAATTGCAACAGGAAAGTTCAATGGATGATACATTAACATAGGTTTAAGAACAGAAGCCAAATGATTTAAAGAGTATCAGCTGAAAAAAGTTGTTTTTCATTTAAAATGCACAATATTATAGCAAAGTTGTCAAGTGAGATTTAAAAGACATAGCTCTTGAACAAATGGTTGCATGCTTTGGAGAGACTTAAACACAACAATCTGTCAGAAGTGGTGCACATTGCAGTATTTCTAGTTCTATATGCTCTGTTTTCTCTGGCTCTCTAAATAACATTTGAGTAGGAAAAGGATGGAAGTTCAAGACATGCACCAAAATATGTATCACAAGGTAAAGAGCTCATCTTCCTTCAAGAATGGAAAAGTGAAAAGCATTTCCAAAAAACATCTCCATCACTTTGGTAAGTCC
>NW_024842758.1:0-1089 GCF_019175285.1 Sceloporus undulatus
GTGAGTGTCTCAGGCTGTATCTGCACTGCATAAATAATGCAGTTTGATACTGCTTTAACTACCATGGTATTATGTGATTTATAGTTTGTTGTGGCACCAAAGCTCTCTGACAGAAAGCTAAATAGCTCCCAAAACAACAAATCCCAGAATTCTATAGCACGGAGCCACGGCAGTTAAAGTGGTGTCAAACTGCATTATTTATGCAGTGCAGATGCAGCCTGGGAGAGATATTTATGTAGCAACAACAAAAATCTGATTAAGTACCCTTACAACAGTCCCACAAAGCAGACCAACATTATATTACCACAGAGAGAAGACTGAGGGGAGCTGTGGCTAAGAATTTTTCAACCTCTAGCTTCTCTTGCACAGTTTAAATGCTGTGAAGTACTAAACACTTCCTAAAACATTCAGACCAAGGTTGGGAGACAAAAAGGGCAGAAAGAGAACAAAGGCTTCCCCTCATTCACTTACTTACACAATCATGCAAAACATCATGAAGATATTCCACAAGGCAATGAAGATCCGGAAGTACCGCAGGCTCAAGAGAAATTCCCTGATGTTATCACCTGGGGCCAGAAAGGAAGCAGGACATGATATTCCACTACCCACACCCCACTCCTTCCATCTACAGTATGTGCTTTTAGATACACTGGCAGCAGTCACTGAAAGTAATAGTAGCTTTAGTGGGGTCCACAGTGATAGAAATTCTGTCTACTTAATAGTGTAAAAATGTACTTTCTGCTCTGTGTCTGAGGGTAACTGCCAAAGGAGTGTCATATTTATATTTGTTTGTTTATTCTACTGTATTAGGTACCTATATCCAGGACCCTGACACCTGGGATTCATTCCTAGGTTAAGTAAAATTTTCCAGTATGAAAGTAACACAGGCTGGCAACAACACATCATGGAACAGAAGTGATGCAACTCCTCTCAAGAAGTAACAACAGCCAATATGAAACATGTCTCAAGAATGGGATCAGGCCCTACTAATGGAAATGTCCATACCCTACCACAATTTATGATTTGGTAAACTAATTTATGCCTCTATCTTTCCACCAAAAAAAGTGCCCAAGGTGTTTAAAAGTGTCC
>NW_024842759.1:0-1089 GCF_019175285.1 Sceloporus undulatus
ATGGATTTATATAAAATTTTGGTCCGAAGCCATGAGCCCTGACTGACCCCACAGCAAATTAACCTAAAAGCGAGGAGACCATGTGCCAGCTGCCCTGCCAAGGCATGGTCTCAGGAAAAAGGTAGATTTAAACCTTTCAGAGGACGTTTTGGGAATTGCAAAACCAGATTCGCAGGGACCAGCACAAGGAAGAGAATAGATATGGCTTCCTTCTTAATGAGCCAGTGATTAACTTAACGGCCCGGCCATCAAGGTATCTGCTCTCCTGAAAAGTGTCAGACCTCATGCATTGTGCAACTATTGTGTAGCTTTCAGCTTAGACAAAGCCCAAGCCATCAACGCCTTTATCTCACAGGCAAGCCATCGCCTGAGGGCCCGTTCAGCCCTATATAAGATCCAAATGTTCAGCTTCTCACTGGGCTTTTGAGCATTAAGTTGTTTGAGCCTGAGAGTCCGGAGCACCTAGCTCCTCTGAAATTACTGAGCGAAGAAGCCAAGCTCACTGTCACCGGGCCTCTAGTCGGCTTTGCTCGCTGGAACTGAGCTCTTAAGCCACCGTGGCCGCTCTTTCCTTTCCTGTTCCCGCAGCCGTGATCCACCATCCATCCTACATTGCATCCAACTTCCTGGAGAAGACGTCTAAGGTAATGATCCCAACAGTGCCTCTCTCTTCCTTCCTTTACTCCCCAAAGTCACCCCTCCCAGCTATAGCATTGAATGTGTGTGTGCGTGTGTGATCCCTTTTGTTGTGTGGCTTTAATAAATGCTCATAGTTTAATTGCACCTTATTGGTATCAAAATCTCTTTCTCTTGGGGGTGGACTAGGCGACCTCTGCTATACATATAGGGACACGATCCTGTGCATGCATTGTTAGGACACGCCTCTCGTAAATATTTGAGCTAATTAAATTCCCCTAATTCGATCTTTCCTAACACTGCCTTTGAGAACCAGTTTGTCTTGAATGCTTTCAATGTAATATACAATATAATCAACAATATAATTTCGATCACGGGTGGGATATTGGGGATGGATTAGGATACTGACTATTCTGACATGTATAGTACATTTAGCCTCCAAAGATTATAGTG
>NW_024842760.1:0-1089 GCF_019175285.1 Sceloporus undulatus
AGTAAGTAGTGTAGAGTGATGGGTTATAGAAAGCATGTAGTGGGAAATGTTAGAAAGACAGATGATTAAGGAGGGCGTTTGGAAAGACGGATGGGGTTGCAGCTGGAGACTGGTTATCAAGGAGGAGTGGAGCTGGCTTGGGAACACCTCTCTTCAAGGGGAGGCTGACTGGGAGAAGGGAAGGGAAGTATAGACAACCTTGGTATCTATGCAACCTCCGCTTGTGTTGCTTTAGTTTGGGAATTGGGGGCTGGCTTAGGGAGGGGTTGAGAAAGTTCCTTTGGACTTCAAACTTTGCAAAAAGGTGTTAATGGATGTTTCTGCCTGGATTCATTAATAAAGCTTCTTTAGTTTCAAATGGGTTTTATTTTTTGAGCACAGGACTGACTCTAGATCTCAAATTGCAATTTCAGGCTGATGCCCTTTGCCTGAGAGATTGAGACTGTCCATTGTGACCTCAATCGGATGCTCCTTGCCTGAAGCATTGAGACGGGATTATTGTGATCTCACCCTGAGGTTCCTTGCCTGAAAGACTTAGATGAGACTATGATGACTTCAGGCTGGTGCTCTTTACCCGAAGCATTGATACTGTCCAAATAGTGATCTCAGGCTGATGCTCCTTGCATGAAGGATTGAGACAGGACTATTGTGACTTCGGAAAGATGCTTCTTTCCTGAAGCACTGAGATTGGCCCACTGTGAGTTCAGTCTGATGCTGCTTGCCTGAAAGATGGAGACGGGAATATTGTGACTTAAGGTTGGTGCCTCTTACCTGCAGGAATGAGATGGGACTATTGTCATTTGAAACTGGTGCTTCATACCTGGAGGACTGATACTGACCCATTATGACCTCAAGCTGACGCTCATTGCCTGAGAGATTGAGACTGGCGCAGTGTGACTTAAGTCTGATGCTCCTTGCCTGAACAATAGAGACTGTCATATTGTGACCTCAGGCTGATGCTTCTTTACTGATGGATTGAGACCAAACTATTGTTAGTTCAGGAAGATGTTCTTTCCTGAAGGATTGAGACTGTCCCATTGTGATCTCAGGCTAATGCTCCTTGCCTGAAGCACTGAGACTGCATTCAAG
>NW_024842761.1:0-1089 GCF_019175285.1 Sceloporus undulatus
AGTGCCTGTGTCTTCTCTGTTTTAAAAGTGTCTTAGAAGTTGACCTCATAACAGCGGAAGTGTCAGGGGAAGTCGTATTATCGCTATAAACTCACCTGGGTATTATTTGAAGATTGGTCAAAACCTCCTTCATTTTCACCAACAGAAGAGGAATTGGAGACGGTTCAAATGTTAGCCCAATACTCTTATGTGCAAATATACTGGGAAGCCACTCCACAGCAAGCATATCAATGCTATAGGGGTGTCTATGTAGAGGTTGACTCACAGAAAGTCTAATAGCTCTATAGGAACTCCATCTGCCATTGCATGATCAGTTCTAGGCCATTTGCAGCATGGCTTGGTGTGCTTGCAGAGTCCTCTTGCGTTTTCCTTTCCCAGCTCCTTTGAAACAGCTGCTGAACTGCTCCTAGAATCATGGATTCTGTTCTCTTTGCAGCCCAGCTTTCCTTCCTTCCTGGGTCCTGTGCTGCTGGATTGACCCAAGCTTTCTTTTAGAGCTGGAGCTTTTGGTATAAAGTTATCAAAGGGGAGTTTAAGACGCTTCAGTTGATTACCAGATTTTTGTCTAAGAGTTCATACACTGAGATAACAGTATCGGCTGTTGAAAGGCATTCTTTGGTCACAAAGTCTAGAGGGCATGGTTGCTGTTCAATCTGTTGTTTCTTCTCAGCAATGAGTAAATCCTCAAGAACAGACTCCTCTGCCCCATTTGGCTCCAAGGATGGAAATTCCCCTGCAATGGCTCCAGGCAAAGAGACGGCGCTGTTGCCGGACACTCTAGCTTTCCTTAAGCCGCGCGTCTTGTCTCTCCACTTACGGTACACAGCTTCTGGCTTCCTTTGTGAGGCATTTCTGAGCGTCCAGGAGACTAGGAGTGGTTTGGAAGCAGTTTAGAAGTGGTTTAGTCATCATTAGGCAGAAACCCTTGAAGTGTTTGTGTAATGACTGGGCTCCAGTCAATGGAGGTCTTCTTCAGGCAGTAAAGGGAGTTTTATGCAAATGCAGAGTGACATCACTGCTACGGAAGGCTGACTTGACCAATCAGAGAGCAAGATGAAGGTTCTTCTGGAAGCTTCCATGAGAAGGAGA
>NW_024842762.1:0-1089 GCF_019175285.1 Sceloporus undulatus
AAAGGAGATAGAAGCACTGTTAAATGTTTAAAGGGAGGAGGGGGAAACCCCCCCTGTTAGCTGCTTTAAAGCCAAGATGGAGAAGGAGGGAACTGAAGGTGGAGAAGACGGAGTAAATGCTAAGTAAATGTCAAAAAGGCCAAAAATACTAGGGGGGAAACTTTGGAAGAGAGGTGTAAGGCAGACTGAGAAAGACAAACCTTCAGATAGAGCTTTTGGAAGACTCTTTAGATCAGAAGAAACTGAACCAAGAGAACTGTTAAGAAGCCCCCCTAGAAAAATGGCTGCTCCTTCAAGTAGACTCCCAGAGAAGCAAAGAGAAGGAAAGGGTGAGAAGGAAGAACAAGGAGGAGCAGATTCAGGAAGAGGAGTAAAAGCAGGAAGGATGGATTGTGAACAAAGGATGAATACACTCACACAAATGATGAAACAGGAAAATGAGATTCAAGGAGACGAACGATCTTCTGGAAAGACAGAAAGTGAAATAGTAGCAAGAGAAGCGGAGAAGCAATACAAAATGAAAGAGCGACTATGACAAAGCAATTTCAATTACAAATGCAACTTAAAAGGAAAAGTTCAGATGAAAATTTTATGGAAATACAAAGAAATATAAAACAAATACAAGAGGATGGCAGACATTAAAATCAGATAGTAAAGAAAGCAAAGTTATACAAGGAAGACACCAAAGAGAGACTGAAATCAAGAGAATCAGATTGTCTGAAATGGACAAAAAACTCATATATATACAGGATTATCAAAGAAGAACCAATTTTGTCATCAAAAATATACCAGAGTCTGGGAAAAGAGACAGAAAATATGATTTGAAATCAGAAATTTTGAAACGGCTACAAAAAATCTCCCCATCTCTAAATTGGACTGAATTGGATTTTAAAAGAATACACCGCATCGGACCAGCAACAAATAAGATAACACCACGATATGTAATAGTAAGAGTAACGAATTACAACAAAAAGGAAGGATTGATGAATATGATGAGGCTAAATAATACTATCTATTCTGATATTCTACTTCTGGGTGATTTTAACGCTGTGATAGAACCTAAATTGGATAGAAAATCAAATAAAGGGG
>NW_024842763.1:0-1089 GCF_019175285.1 Sceloporus undulatus
ATTCTGGGAGATGCAGTCCAACCCACCCAGAGAGCATGAGGTTGGAGTGGACTGATCTATGTGGGCATTGGCAAACAATGTTTTTTTCTCTCCAGGTAGGATAAAATCTGTCGTTTTGACAGATGATGGCCACCATCTAGAGAGGAAGAACGGGGTCTCTTAGATGAGGAGGAGGTTCCTGTCTGTGTTGGGGACTTGCCCCCTGCCGGAGACGTCAGGGTTTTGGTAGACGACGGCCTCGAAGTGGAACCCGACTTCGAAGTGGAGGAAGTGGGTGCCTTCGGGGCGGAGGACTTCGAGGCGGAACCCTTATGGGTGCTCAAATCCTTATCGACATCCCGGCTCTCCTTGGGGGCCTTCTTATGTTTGTCCTTCTTATCTTTCTTCGGGGGCCGGGAAGCCTCTTCGGACGGGCCCTGGGGCTCAGTTGGGACCTCGACAGCGCGGATCATCGATGGTGACTGAGTTGGAGCCTCCGCGAGGGTGGGTAGGGGGGTCGCGGTAGAAGACGAGGCTCCTGCAGAAGACATTGCCCCCGCGGTAAAGACCTTGGTGTAAATCGCGGCCTTTAGTCTGGTCTCCCGATTTTTCCTCGCTTGGGGGGTGAGGGACTTGCACAAAGCGCAAGAGGCCGGGATGTGAGTTTCCCCTAAGCAAAAAAGGCAGGCTGAGTGGGGATCCTGGCCGGGAATCTTACCCCCACAAACGGAGCACTTTTTAAAAGGCACCGATGGAATGATCCGAAGAGCGAAGTCAGACGGTCCGGTTGGCAACGAGCGAGGAAGAAGGAGCCGAAGGAGAGACAAGTCGCGAGGTCAAAAACAGTCCAGGGTCTAAGCCAAATCAGTTTAAGGGCAATCCAAAGAAGAGTAAAAAAACGGTCCGAGTCAAATTTTTACAGTGATTCCTACTAAGACAGAGAGCAAAGTTCCTACTGGCAGCTAACGCGGTGGAAAAAAGGAACTGGGGAAAAGAGCGGGAACGGAGGTTTTATAGGGGATGGGTGGGGTTACCGCCAAAAAGTTTCAACATGTTGCAAAGTGTACTTTGCCTAGTGATTCCAGAAGGTTCCGAAGGCACTGCGCAGGC
>NW_024842764.1:0-1089 GCF_019175285.1 Sceloporus undulatus
ATAGTGCCTGAGAAGGGACCACGTTCTGTGGTCAGGCAGTGAAGGACCCTGGCTGCACCTCTTGGGGATGCCCAGGCGTCCTCCTTTTCCATGCCCTACGTTTCAACCTCCTGACCAGGAGGAATTCCAAAACATCCTCCGCTGAGAGCATGGCTAAGAAGCATGAATTTCCATTGCTGTTGGTGCGCTTTGCTTCTATTTTGTAATGTCCTGCATTTTCCTTTCCCAGGCTAAAAGCGCTCCATCTGCTTCGAAGGAGGCAGCTCAGCGTCCCCAGGATGTCCTGGAGATGTCGGCGCCAGCATCCCCAAAGGAGGACCACACCTGTCCATCGAAGGAGGCAACTCAGCCTCCCCGGGATGTTGAAGAAGTATCAGGGCCAGCATCTCCAGAACCGGAAGACACCAGTTTCTTGGAAGAGACTGAATCTGACATCTTGTGGGTAAGCCTCACTCTTTGCTGGGAAGCAAATATGTGGCAAGCCTTGCAGAGGGTCAGCAAAGGGGAGCAAACCTGTGGCAAGCCTTGCCAAGGGTCAGTAGCAGAGAGAACCTTGCTGACCCTTGGCAAGGCTTGCCACATATAACAAATTGCAGTTCCCTAATGTTTCCCCCTCTCTTTTTTCCTCCTGACAGACCAAGGAGTATCTCCACTCCCTCTGCCAGCGGTTCTTTAGTTTGGACCCTGAGAAGCAGGAAGAAACGGCAGATGCGGTTGCTTCGGAGCATTTTGACCTCTTCGTTGAGCATGTGTTTGAGTCAACGGAAAGGTCAGCGGATTCTCCCATGCCCCCCTATTTTTGCTCTTGGGGGCTAGAAGGCCGACAGCGATGCAACTCCACGCTTCTTCCCTTTCTCTCTTGGCAGTGCCTGTGAAGAGTTCATGTGCGACGTTGTCAGCTCACCCTACTGCAACGTGAGGGAGGCCATGAAATTCTTGGTGCCCAAAGCGTATGGCAGTGAGGAAGAGAGCAAGGAAGAACTCATAGGCGTGGTATGGAAAAGAGCCAGAAGGGTCTTCCCATCTGCACCTTGTCCTTTTAGCAAAGGGGCAGGTGACCCTCTCTCTTTCCTTATTACCTGCAAGAGT
>NW_024842765.1:0-1089 GCF_019175285.1 Sceloporus undulatus
TGGACGCTGAGCATCTGTACGTGTCGCAGCCTTTATGACGTAGCGAGTGTGCCCCTGGCGCCTTGCTACGTCACAAACGCGACTCAAAAAGAAGCTCCATTTTGGAGCTTCTTTTTCGGTCCGCGCGGGAGCCGCGCCGTCTGAAGGCTCCGGCTCCCCTGCGGACCTACCGGCGGCGGCGGCAGACCTGTACCCCGCCTTAGTTTTTAATGTTTTTCTTGCAGATCCCTTCTCCCACCAGTGAAGAGGTCACAAGTGATAAGTGCCCTTCCAATTTATTGGTAGGACTGTGCTACTACTCACAACTAGGTCGCTGGTAGGTTTACAGAGGTCAACAGTTCTTTTCTCCTGCTCAAAAAAGTTAACATTAAAGATTCCTAGCCTTTAGCTGCCTGAAACTTTAATTCTGATATCAACTCAGAAAAGACAAAAGGATCTAACTTAGCTGAAAGTGCACAGAACTCCAGAGCCTGCAAGTGGTGTTGATCTAGGGGTGATACTCTCTGCCTGTCCCAGTCCATGCAGTCTTGTAGTTCAAACCATCTACTCTGTCTCCTTTAATCTTGGCCTTTTTCTAGGGTCCTCACTGGTATTCCTCAAGCTAACTGCTGACCCATGGCCTTCTCCCTTCTTTCCCATTCATGCTCTCCAAAAGCAACAGCCTGTGCTCACAATCACATCAAAGAGTGACTTACTTCTTGCCCAGCTCCCACTAAAAATCCTAATATTAAATTAAATCTTCCAGTATCAATGGAACTTGCTTCTAAGTGTGCTTGGGAGAATACAGATCCCATGACTAAGAAAAAAAAATCTTTGGGCTGGAATTAGTTTCTGCATGGAGTAGAGTTTTCAATACTTGGTGGCCTTCAGATGTTGTAATTTTTTAGTCAAGACTGTGTTCTTTATACTCAGATTTAATAGAGCTCTGACAATGCTGTGCAATACTCCAATCGGAATGGACACCACACCAGTAGAATTCAATTCTTCTGGCCTAATGTCTTAAGGATGACAGCCTTCAGAATACACCAAATACCATTATAATAGCCAATCTTTTCATTGAAGTGCTGCATATATTAGGACCCAGACAAT
>NW_024842766.1:0-1089 GCF_019175285.1 Sceloporus undulatus
CTGTGAATACGATCATACTGGATCCAATTGAATCTGTGAGTACTGAGGACGTAGACAAGCTCCTTAGAAGTGTAAAGAAGACAATTTGCCCCCTCGACCCTTGCCCTTCATGGCTGGTCCTCTAAGGAGGAGATGCACTTAGGACTCACCTGAGCTATATCATAGATGCATCTCTTAGAGAGGGCTATTTTCCATCTTGCTTAAAAGAAGCGGTGGTACGGCTGCTTCTGAAAAAACCCTCCCCAGATCCCTTGGACATGAAGAATTACAAAGCGGTCTCTAGTTTTTCATTTCTAAGCAAGGTGATTGAGAGGGCAGTTGCTCTTCAAGTTCAAGTGGTCTTGAATGAAACAGATTATCTAGAACCTTTTCAAATTGGCTTCAGGACGGGATACAGAGTCAAGATTGCTATGGTCTCCTTAGATGATCTCCACTTGAGCATCAACTGGGGAAGTATGACCCTCTCGGTGCTTTTGGACCTCTCAGTGGTTTTCGATACCGTCAACCATGGTATCCTTCTGGAAAGCCTGAGGGAATTGGGGATCGGGGGCACTGCATTGTGGTGGTTTTGGTCCTATCTCAGAAGCCGATTCCAGATGGAGATGACTGGGGACAGTTGCTCCTCCAAAAGGGATCTTAAATTTGGCATCCTTCGTCGCATCATCCTGTCCCGAATGCTATTTAACATCTTCATGAAACCGCCTGGAGAGATCATCCGGAGGTATGGGATGGGGTTTTATCAGTACGCTTATGACATCCAATATCTCTCCATGCCCCAGACTTCAGATTCAACTAAGGAAGGCATCTCCTCTCTGAATGAATGAATGTCTTGAGGGAGTAATGGGCAAGATGAGGAAATCAGATTGAAAGTGAATCCATTGAAGACAGAAGTACTTGTTGTTGGAGCCTCTACCGCTCCTGGACGGGGTCACAGTTCCCCTAAAGGACTATGTTTGCAGTTTGGGGCTGCTCCTGGTTCCTTTGCTCCAGATGTCAGCTCAGATAGATGCGACGGCCAAGAGTGCCTGTTATCAGCTTTGGTTGATACGCCAGCTGCGCCCTTTCCTGGAACCTGAAGACCCAGAAACT
>NW_024842767.1:0-1089 GCF_019175285.1 Sceloporus undulatus
TGATTATGAGTGGTGACTGACCTGAGAGAGGCAGGCAGCACATTCCTAAATTTAATTTGCTTAATTGCTAGATCAGATTTTCTCCTTTATATTATTATTTGATTTGGTTTTGAACTACAGTAGATTTTTTTTTGTAGTTTAGCATCTGTTATTGCCTCTGTTGTGGATTAAATTTATATTTTAATTATATATATATACATATATATAGTAAATTTTATTTATTTATTTTATTTTAGCTAGTTTGATGATTCAATGTTTTATAAGCTTCGCCTGTTAATATGCACTCTATATGGTCTGTCTAGTATTCAAGTTGAACCAACTTTAGATTTGCTACAAAATACTTGTTCTCCTAGGCGCGTTACAGACTGCCCAAAATGGGCGGTCTCGCACCACTGCCGGTTGCAGCGTCCAAGAACCACAGCAGCCAAATGGCGCAGTTCCCAGACGCTGCAAAGAAGCAGCGCGAAAATCGCGCTCCTTCCTGCTCCCCGGAAGAGACGCCGCAAGTGCTGAATCACGCACGTGCGACGTCATTTCCGGGGTGCGATGTGCGGATGCAGTGCGTCCACTACATCAAGATGGCAGCGCCCATCTGTATGCGGCGCCTCCATTTTGACGTAGTCATTACACGCGAGGGGCAAGGCGCGTCAGGAAGCGCCGCCCCTCGTGCATAATGACAGCACAATGACGGCGCCTCATGGGCCCGTCTGTAACGCACCATAGTTACTCTATTTTCTCTACTTTCTAAGCTTCAACACCACACTTTTCCCCCTTCAAAACTTGCCATGCAGTGTAAAAAAATTCTCTCACTTGATGTTTTATTACTTTTCCCCACTAAGTGTCGCTTCTGTCTCTCAGTTGCCTGCCTTGCGTTGTTTACAATTTCCTATTGTTTCTTGGTCTTTCTTACTCTGATGGCACCTGTGGTGTTCTCGCTATCTCTCTCTCCTGTTCAGATTCAAGGACAACTTTGTTGAAGGACTTCTATGAGGTTTTTAACAAGTTGGTAAACAGAAACCAATTTGTCATACAATATTTAATCACTTCAAAAGAGTAGGAGAATGGTACCTATCCACAATCGATCTTCTA
>NW_024842768.1:0-1089 GCF_019175285.1 Sceloporus undulatus
TTAAGTGCCCATTCCTTAAGATGCACTGGCTTTGCCAGCTTTTACTATCAGCGTATTTATTTCACCTTCTAAATGAAATCCAATTTGAAGCTATTAATATTAATGCACTGAGATAATTCTGATGATGAATTAATAAAACACTTGGCCTCTCAATATGCTGTTTGCTCTTACCATTTAATGATGCTCTTAACTGGGGAGGGAGGAAGGAGAAGAGGAGGAGGCAAAGAAAAAGCCAAGTCCACCAGGAGCCTGAAAATTAGAAGCCTCTTCATTGTTTTAGCTTGCTGCTTTAATGGCAATCGATGGCATTGATTTTGGACTAGAAAAGTATTTACTAAATCTTTACCGTATGCTGCAATCCCTATTTAGATTCCTGAAGTATCATCGGAATGTTACACCTGCTAAAGTATTTTAATTGCTAGCAAGTAACAGAGTCGGCAATGTGAAATAGGTTTTAAAATAAACAAGTATGTCGAATCGTTACCATCCATTTCTTTTCTCATCAATGAAATGTTTTTGTTCCTTTTTTTTTTAAAAAAAATCTCAATGCCATAAACGGTGGCATTATTAAAAGGGCCGAGTAATAGATACTCTTTTCCCTCCCTGCAGACATCATTTTTCTCTAAGAAAAAGCAGATGTCATTGGTAGTCTCATTATTTTACAAGAACAATCCCAAGACACTAAACCATTTGACTGAGATAAGACTAATTCACCTACTTTATACTCCTGAATTACATACCTGCTTGAAGATAGGGACCTGAATTACACACATGAGTTTTTTACATTTGTCTCACAATGCAGTCTAAAGAAATAGTAGAATGACAAGAGTTTAAAATGATAGCTGGTGTTAGCCAGCAGGACTAATGTCTGTAGCAAGTAATGGACAACATTGTGTATGCTTCTTTCCTGTCCCCCACTGCCCCCATTTCCGCTCTTCATCCATGTCATCTATTTCAGCTTCAATCATCAAAGGTAATGGGCAGCATGACTATATGGATACTTAGAACTCTAGCTATTGGCCCCAATCCGGAATCAATTAGTGAAACTTCCTCAGATTGACCCTATCCATGTGATGATTTTATATAAGT
>NW_024842769.1:0-1089 GCF_019175285.1 Sceloporus undulatus
TTCTCCCAAAACAGGATTATCTTAAAGGGGTTTGTTTATTATAAAAAGAAAGGAACGTATAATGGCTTGGAATTAAAAATTATGATAGATAGATAGATAGATAGATAGATAGATAGATAGATAGATAGATAAGTCTTGGAATTAAAAAGTGTGTGGGTGTGTGTGTCTTAAAATTAAAAATCCCTCTTGGAAGTGGGAATGAAATGTTGTGTGGATGCAGCCTGGGTTCTTAGCTCAGCTCAGAAGTTGGAATACAGTGTCTCAAAGCATGAACAGAGTGGCTGCCGCTCGTTGCTCGTGCAGCTGCACTTTGCTTTGTCTAGAGGAAATTTATCTGATCTAAACACCTTCAGAGGAAGGACTCAGTTTGCATCTGCACTGAAAAAATAATCCAGTTTGGCCACTTTAACTGCCCTTGGCTCCATGTTGTGAAATGCTGGGATTTGTAGTTTTTGTGGCACCTGACAGATGACTCAACAGGTCCTCAGAACTACAGATCCCAAGATTCCACAGCACGAAGCCATAACGGAAGTTAAAGTGGTGCCATTGAGGTGTCGAGGGTAAACGCTCAACCCTCTTTTTGTGTCTTGGGGGGGCTCTTAGCCTCTCAAAATGGTGGCACTTAGTCTTGAACCCCCCCTTCCCAAAATCCTGGCTACGTCCCTGGTGGGTCACACTGTCTCAGCTTGAGGGGCATCCCATGGCAAAACTCCTCTTTATGCCAAGAAAACCCTCAGTTTGTCCCATCTTCCAGTGACATCCTGATGTTGAACAGAGGTCAGACTACATGTCCTCTAGGACATGCTACTAGAGAGGTCCCTTCCTCACCACTACAGTGCTTCCTCGGGTTACGAAATTAATTCGTTCCGCGGCCGCTTTCGTAACCCGAAAAGCCTTCGCAAGCCGAAAACCCATAGGCGCTAATGGGGAAAAGCCGCGATTCCGTGTGAAATAGCGCCGAAAAGCACCAAAAAATTTTTCGTAACCCGAAAAAACATTCGTAACCCGGAACAATTATTTCCTATGGGATTTTTTCGTATCCCGGAAATTTCGTAACCTGGGTATTTCGTATCCCGAGGTACCACTGTA
>NW_024842770.1:0-1089 GCF_019175285.1 Sceloporus undulatus
TGTGTCCAGGAAATCCTCCTGCTCCCTAATATGCTTAAGTGTAGCTACTCTGGACTCCAACTGCTGCACTTTCTCCTCCAAGAGGTCTATCAACTTGCACTTGGGACATGTGAAGTTCTCCACTTCTGTAGGCAAAAAGAGAAACATCCCACAAGTGTTGCAGGTGACTGCCGTGGTCCCGTCAGTGTCCATACTGATAAGTCTTAGGAAATTACTGGAACAGAATTGTTGGCTTCCTCCTGAAAAAAAAAATCCTCCAGAAAACACCAACGTTAAACTCCTGATGTTTCAACAATTTGTGGCAGTGAGCTCAATCGATTCTGCCTCTGGAGAGGGAAGGTTGTGGGAGGGAAATTGGTAGGAGTTTATCATATGCTTCTTGACTCGTCGCTCCAACTGACAGCTCAGGTGGATGCGACAGTCAGGAGCGCCTGCCATCACCTTCATCTGATACACCAACTGCGCCCCTTCCTGGAGCCAAGGGACTTGGAAACAGTAGTACATGCACTGGTAACCTCTCGATTGGACTTCTGTAATGCGCTCTACTTGGGGCTACCCTTGTGCCAAGTTTGGAAACTTCAGCTGGTACAAAATATGGCAGCCAGATTGATCATGGGAACTTCTAGGAATGACCATATAACACCGGTCTTGAAGTCCCTGCACTGGCTGCCTATTAGTTTCCGGGCAAAGTACAAGGTGTTGGTGATTACCTTTAAAGCCCTACATAGCTTGGGCCCAGAGTACTTGAGGGAACGCCTTCTTCCCTATTGTCCGTCCCACACACTAAGGTCCTCTGGAAGAAATCTACTACAGCCAAAAAAATCCAGGCTAACATCTGTCTCCCAGAGGGCCTTTTCTACTACTGCTCCTAAACTACGGAACGACCTGCCGGAGGAGATCCATCACATTTCTACTCTGGCAGCTTTCAAGAAAGCACTCAAGACGGATCTCTTTCGGGAGGCCTTTCCAACTTAGTTACCCTCCCCAGATATAGAGATAGTTGTCCCCTCATCTGTCTATTTTTCCCCTGCCAATGTTTCTGCCTATTTTTTGTTTGTTCAATGTTTTTAATGTTTTAATATTATTACT
>NW_024842771.1:0-1089 GCF_019175285.1 Sceloporus undulatus
CATTCCACCCAAATCTTAAATGTTCACCTTCCAGACATAACAACTGTTCATTCTCTGACATAAACCATTCTCTAATCCAAACTAAACAACAAGCAGCATAATAAAGTTTTAAGTTTGGTAAACCCAGCCCTCCTCTACTTTTGTCACCACAAAGTATTTTCATTTCTATCCTGGCTCTTTTCTATTAATTCCAAATACATTTTGAGATTTCCTTTTGCCATAGATTCAATGGATTTTTCATTCTGGGTTCTCCAGGGAATACAAATGTCGTCTGAGAAGACTCTCATTTTAAACTCAGTTGTTTTTAAATTTTATTACATTGCTCTTATTTTCTAATCTTATCCTATTATTCAGTGCTTCAAGGATCAGAATGAACAAAAGGGGTGAAAGTGGGAAAGCTTGCCATTTCCCTTTAGAAATCTTAAATTCTTCTCTTTTTTATAGTTAACAATTACTTTGGTTCTTTGATCTTTATACATTGCCTTTATCCATCTATAATAAGAAGCTCCTATTTCCAGTTTTCAAGTGTTTCAAATAATATATCCCATCCCATGTTATCAAAGGCCTTTTCTAAATCAACAAAGATAATTGTAAGTTTTTTTCATTCTGCCTTTCAAAATATTTAATTATATTTAAGATGTTTTGTATATTATCATTGAGTTTTCTGTGAGGGAGATACAAGATACAGCCTGAGCTGGTTGTAAACGGGTAGAAGTACCCAAGTCTGGTTTTTACCCTCTTAATAATGGCACTTTGTTTTTCTCTCTAATCCTTATTTTTGTTGTTGTTTGTTTGATTCATTCTTGGTAATATGAGATTGTCTGGTTTGTCAACTTCCTTCATGTATAAAAATCTCTTAATAAGGAAACTGGGGAGACTTTTAAAACCTCCCAAAGGAGCCACTTTTGGCCTTTTTTGGGGGACAATCCTCCTCTTAGAAGCCAAAGCCCAATGTTTGTGAAGAAGAATAATAATAAGGCTTGTATTAAAACTATCCTCCCCTTTTTGATCCCTTTTAAAACCCATGTTCCTCAGAAGGAGCAGAGCTGTGTAAGAAAACCCTCTCAGAAAAGAGACACACTTCCTTCC
>NW_024842772.1:0-1089 GCF_019175285.1 Sceloporus undulatus
GGGGGGACTATTGTACACAGCTCCAAGTAAGGAAAGCAGTAGGAAAATTAAAGAATGAAAGATGTAATTTGCTAAGAGTAAATCAGGAGCAGCATCCTTCATATCCTTTCAAACTGAACTTTGAGATTAAAACTAAAAGTGTCAAGCAGGCTACCATATCCAACGACAACATGAGGCATCATCAAAGGGTGTGGAGCAAACAAAATAGGCCTGACTCATTTGTAAAAAGCCTGAATCTTTATTGCCAGGCCACCCAAGGCATGAGTTACAAAATAATATGTGCTATTTCACACTGAATGCAAGTTGTGTGGCTGCCATGTGCTGACACAGATCAAACACTGCACACTCCCAAAGAAGAATATTGAGAAGGGATGTGGCATGCCACAGCCAATAGCATCAGAGCACATTTATGAGTGATTGGTTCAGATTAGCAATAATACAATTTATCCAAACATCAGTTATGTTCTTAGTTCCTGTAGCTGTTCCAAGTAGTAGTTTCCCACAAACAGGACATCAGCAGTTTGCAACCTCTAACTTTGAAAAACTTGTTTTCAATCACATCACACAATGTCATGTGCTGGGTCCACTGTCCAGATATTCTTGGAGAGCAAGTCTCATCAGCCCTAGTTAAAATGGTCAATGTGATTTTGGAAGCTGCCCTCCTATGATATCTGGAGGGCCTAATTTTCCCCATCCTTGCTTTACATAACACATTCTGTTGTTGTTTAATCAGCAGGTCTGCAGTTAGCTGGGCCACTTCTGTGTCTCCTTCTGAGATTATTTGATCATTTTACATCCAAAGAACTGTATGGTAAACCATGTCATTTCTTCTTCTATCAAACAAAACAAAACAGTCACTCTGTTCATTCTAAATAACATCCTGATCATAATCAGTATTGGCAGTGCAGAACCTGATTTACAACCCTTCAACTAGAGACAGGACCTGAACAAGAAATATTCCCCTCCTGTATGCTTATCCATCAGCTTGTAAGTATTCCTATCTCTTCTTCAGATTTCTGCTTGCTTTGTTTATGCTGAGATGATAGAATAGCACAGCCTAAGGTTTTCATCTTTTTGATATCCTGTTCA